>NW_024081577.1:17418-120509 GCF_003009895.1 Hyaena hyaena
GAAACTAATTTGACAATAAACTATTTGTAAAAAAAAAAAATGCTATGGACAGCATACTTGCCATTTGAAACATTGATGGTCACCATTATTGAGGATTTCAGTAAAATTAATATTCCCTGGGGCCCTTAATGCATGGGCATATTTTACACAAAGCTACATAAATAGCAGTGGCAAGCTGAAAGTAAGTGAAAGGATTTGAGCCATTTGATTTAGAGGATACTCTTAGTGGTGGTTACACTGAGGAATATTGCCTGTTACCTTGACCTTAGAGAGTCTCAGGCTGGGCATCACCTCCTTCTGGCTCCCCTACAAGGCCATGATAGATCTGGAGTGTGTATGCTGGTCTCTGGAGGCGTCTCTCCTGTCCCAATCCACAGCTGGTCTGCTCACTCATCTCCTGTGGTCAGGCTTTCCTTCTGCCCTTCAGCAATTCTTTCCTCCAGAAAACTCTGTCTCCCCTCATAACTATCTTGTGTAACAATTCCTTTTCATTTTTTCCTATCTCCATTATTTATTTTGCTTTGTTTCCCTAGAAACACAGAACCAGAAGATACTGTAGGGATTATCTGGTTCAATATCCACATCTTACAGATGAGAAAACTGAGGCCCAGAGAGTATAAGTTATCATTTTTGTTTTAGTGAGCCATGGGAAAATAGGATCCTTGAAGAGAAATCTGGCTCCTCTCAGACAGCTGGCTATATTTCTGGGACTTTACGTCAACAGAGTTTCTCAGAGTGGCAGACACTTCCTGAAGCCCTTGAGAATGCCCCAGAAGTCCAGCACTACAGCTCATTCTGAAAGTATCTCCTCTCTCTTAGGAATAGGCTCAGTTTGTCTCTGATCTTTTTGGACTCTTTGCATAGTCTGACCCAGTGTGCTCCTTCCGCAGCTTCCCGACAATCCTGATGTTATCCAGAATGTTCTCCATCCAGCCTGACCTGGTTCTTCATCTCACTGCTTCTGTCTAATATCACTCTCTTTGCCATGGAATTTGCCTACTGATCCAGCAGCTGATTGCATCATTCTGCTCCTCCTGAGTGTCTTTTGATGCCCCATGGTGACCATAAGCAGGGATCGGTGGTTAGGTTGCACTGGGATCAACTCAGCCCCCAGTTCCACAGTGGTGGAGACATCCGTCTGCACCTGCATGCCGTGCCTGCCAAGACATAATGTGCTGAGGAGGATGTTTGCAGATTTTAGGGCTGATGAGGACGAGACTCTCAGAGAGCTCTTGCTGGACATCTGTGACCCAAGGCTCCTCTTTAGGGGGAATAAAGGGAGGCAAACCCAAATGGCCTTGGAACCATAGAATGTTCATCCTGAACTGCAAGTAAGAGTTAGTCTAAATGGTGGGGCACCTGGGTAGCTCAGTCAGTTAAGCATCTGAATTTCACTCAAGTCATGATCTCATAGTTTGTGAGTTCAAGCCCTTCGGTAGGCTCTGTGCTGACAGCTCAGAGCCTGGAGCCTGATTCAAATTCTGTGTCTCCCTCTCTCTCTTCCCCTCCCCCACTCATGCTCTGTCTCACTTTCAAAATATAAATAAATATTAAAAAACGATTTTTTTAAAGAGTTAATCTAGACAAGAGCCCAGTGGGTATCAGATTTAAGAAGCATTCACATCATTTTAGGAGACTTAAAAACTCAGTTTTGGTGACAATAAACTATTTTTAAAAATAAAAAAAAAAGATCATAAAAAAAAACCCTTAGTTTTGGGGGCCCTACCCACAGAGAATACTTACTTGGTCCACAGCAGAGGTGAGGAAAGTGACTTTTTAATAAACACATGTGACTCTAATTTGGAGCCCCTCAATATGCATACCTCCTGGGGTTGCAAATAAGGAAACTGAGGCCCAGGACCTGTTGGTCTTCTACCCAGGTGCAGCAGGTTGAGGCTCCCCAGCCCTGCAGAGAGGAGGCCTCTGTCTTTGATCTCACACCACTATGTGGCGGTGACTCTTCCCCTGGTGGGCTGTTTTCCCAGATAAGTACCCAGAGGAAGAGGGAAATTCAAGGGCACAAAGGAGAGTGGCACAGAAAAAGAATTGGAAAAGCAGTGAGGACAGCTACAAGCACTTCGTTATTTCACCAAGCGGAAGCATCCAGTCAACTCTGGGAAATCAGCCATCAGCCACCTGCCAATCCATTCAATGTATGGTCAGTCACTCAGCTCATGATGGAACACAACACAAATATCTCCCGAAGCCTTTCTTCCTCCTTCCCCATCCTTCTCCTCCTCCTCTTCTCCTTATTTTACTTCCCTAAATGTAATGTAAAATATGAAGTTGGAGAGAGAAATTGATACAAAATTTTGTGTATCAAAATTGTGTACGTGACGTCCACCTTATTTGACTTTTCCCCCAAGAATTTTACAATGTGACATCATGTAAATGCAAATACATCAGGCTGTCCCCTAGTCCCCAAAGGCCACCAGGAATGATGCAGCAGCACAGTCCTGCCTTCTTGGCATGCCTCACGCTTCCTTTTCTCAGTGTGATCCCAATGATGGAGTGTCACATCTGCAGAGAGTACAGAGGACAAGCCATTAACAGTTTCCTAGTAGAAGTGCTTTCTTAAAAATGATTTTATCTTTCAGTCTGAGCTCCTCTTTAAAATTAAAATAGCCATTCAGCTCTTTTGAGCCTCGTGTGCAATTTCAAATTACATCTTCTTGCAGTTTTCCCTGTGCGTGCCAAGACCTCACAGATGAGAGGATGTTTTATACCTTCGGTGTAAGTTTTGTTCCACTCACACACATTAATCACCAAATGCCAAGAAGCAGCAAATATATGGGACAAAACAGGCAGCATAAATTACATTTTAAGGTGCCCAGATAAGAGCAAAGTCAACATCTCCATGTACCACCTCAAATCTCTTCTGAAATTAGATGGTGGTATAAATTTGGAGCTATAAATAAAAGACATTTCTGTACTGTGTTATACTAACATCATAAAAACAAACCACGTTTTCCCCTCTTTTGAATGCGCCTGAATTTGAACCAGAAGTCAAAATGGTTTTGGAGAAACACAAAAATGTGCAAAATAAAAATAAATTTAAGCCAGGAATTTTTTTAATTGCTAAATGAAAGTCATCCTCACACATTGAAGCTACTTGAGACTTCCAGTCACACTGTGACAAAAATTCCTGGGTAAATGATCGTCTTCACTTTGTTGGATAACATTCCACATAAGGGTTTACTTAAAACGTTATGGTTACAATGGAAATCATTCCTGTAATGAGATTTCTGGTTAAGAGAAAACAGTGGTGGGAGCTCTAATGATAAAATACTAAGAGTGGCCCTGTGTGGGTTTGGAAAACCCCAAATGTACGTGTATTATAAGTGTCACTTCTCAGTATGTGCCAGATGAGATCTAGACTTCGCTGCTTTTGAAGGGGAGATGCCTCTCATGAGTGATACCCATGAGATACTAAGTGAATGTTCAACAAATGATGGTAAAGGTAGAAGCATTCCACTATATACAATCGGAGCAGACATTTATGAGCTATGCCTAACGACTGGATACCTCTGGATTTTATGAAAAATTGTAGCAGAAATTAAGTGCTATTTAGCATGCTTAAGTATTGAAAGTGATTTTATTTTGGTTTTGTAGGAAAAATGTTATTTTACATTGTTTTGGGGTGCCTGGGTGTCTCAGTTGGTTAAGCTTCCGAGTTCAGGTCATGACCTCACGGTTCATGTGTTCGAGCCCCTCATCGAGCTCTGTGCTGACAGCTCAGAGCCTGGAGCCTACTTCTGATTCTCTCTCTCCCTCTTTCTTTCTGCTCCTCCTCTACTTGCATTCTGTCTCTTAAAAATAAACATTAAAACAATTTAAAAAAAATTTTTTTTAATGTTTTATTTATTTTTAGGAGAGAGAGAGAGAGACAGACAGCGTGAGCAGGGGAGGGTCAGAGAGAGAGGGAATCACAGAATGAAACAGGCTCCAGGCTCTGAGCTGGCAGTCAGCACAGAGCCCGACGCGGGGCTCGAACCCACGAACCGCGAGATCATGACCTAAGCGAAAGTCAGTCGCTTAACCGACTGAGCCACCCAGGCGCCCCTAAAAAAATTTTTTTAAACATACGTTGTTTTTTACAACCAACCCCAAAATCATAATCTGTGGATGCAGCAATATTCTAACAATTCTGGGCAAAAGGTATACAACCATATGATTAAAAATAAATACATTGACATCAATAAATATAAAATGCAATAAATTTGCTGATGAATAAAATTCTATACCCTCATGTCATATTGTAAGCAATTTTGCCTTCCAAAGAATGCTGGTGCCTGAAAATCCAGCCATAATATAAAATATATGTGAATGGATTTTCATATAGCACTCTGGACAAAGTAAATATATCACACAAAATTCAAAAAGGTGGCAAGACACAATAAATCAATTGAAAATAATTCATAGATATAGAGCCAAAGTACACATAAACAAATAATAATAATAACTGATTGAAAGCTTTAAACTACATAATAAATTTGAAAGAATTCCCACTGTCACACATATGCATGCCACAAAGCCAAATAGTTCACTGACTGAGTAAATAATAGGAAACAAGGGAAAACTTGAATTCTAATAGATATTACCTTGAACTTTTTATTATAATGATTTGATTGGCTTTAAGCTATAGTTTATTTTGAAGCAAATATTATCTCAAATGTTAGTAAAATAACACCAAATCTACTTCTCCTCAGTTATGTGACTTCAGGTTTGTTATTTTTTTGTTTAACAAACACCTCCCCCGCATGCCAGGTCCCACCCTAAGGAGTGGTACTGTCACGATTGTCATGATGTCCAACCTTGAACCTTGGAGGGCTGGGCTGACAATTGGCCAGGAGCTCGTTGGAAATGGGAAAAACTCGTTATATTTGGAAGAGGTTGAGGGATGTGTGTCATAGCCAACAAATCCAATATATTTGGATAACTGTAGTAACAGCTGATAGATTGATATGTTTTTGTTATTTTAATGTTCTCTTTAGCAAAAAGGCAATAGCTGTCAACATACTCCATTTTGGGATGAAATACCTGTATGTTTTACTAATCCAGTAAAATTAGTTGATTTACTTGGCCAAAACGAAAAGGGGACATGACTGGTTGTTCCATTAGTGCTATTTTGAGCCCCAAAGCAAAATCCCTGGCGGAAGGGACCATAAGGAGGCACTACAAGTAACATTTAGACAGAAGGGGAGGCCGGTGCTGAAGAGAAGCCTGTGGTCCAGGATGTAACAATGTATTGAACAGTGTTTACAAGGAAAAGGAGCAGAGAGCAAGAATGAGCAAGATTGCCTTAATTGGATCATTAATGTTCTCAGGGGTGATTGTGCTAAACTCTTCAGGAATTCATTTAGCTGTCAGAACCCCGGGCCAATGCTGCATATTGATACCAGCGACTTTTCAAAGCAGTAAAAATACAAAACACATTTCAGGGCCACAGGTGTGTCTCCACCTCTTCAGCCCACAGTCTGCCACAGTCCGTCAGCATCCGAATCTAGAGCTACAAAATGAGCAACGAACAAATGGAACACAAACTGAGTAATGAATGATACTCACATGCCCAAGGATTAATTACATCGAAATTGTATATCCACTTAATCTGCTGTCTCATAAAACAAGGAATTGCACATTTTAGAAAATTTTCCATTAAAAATTAATTATAAGATTTAAAAGGCTTAGGGGCGCCTGGGTGGCTTAGTCGGTTAAGCGTCCGACTTTCACTTAGGTCATGATCTCGCGGTTCGTGGGTTCGAGCCCCGCGTCGGGCTCTGTGCTGACTGCCAGCTCGGAGCCTGGAGCCTGTTTCAGTCTGTGACTCTCTCTCTGACCCTCCCCTGCTCACGCTCTCTCTCTCTCTCTCTCTTAGAAATAAGTAAAAATATTAAAAAAAAAAAAAAGATTTAAAAGGCTTAAAGGTATCTGAATAAACTTGGCCGTCCAGAAATTCTTAATTCCCTAAGCGCTCTGGACTGTGGAACAGTTTAAATAAAATACTGTGTAGATTGAGTTGGATTATATGTAAATAATGTCTCCTTTTTAAAAATCACTTATCCTTTTTCACCCCTTCACCTCCTAGCTATACACCATGAGTGTTTGTTTCACAAACATAGTTTTTCAACTTGGCATAAATTTCCTTTTTTTTTTTTTTTAAATCACAAACTCTTCTGTTTTAGTCTCCCTCCTCTCTTTTACTCTCTCTTTCCTTTGGGAAGCCATATTCACAATGCAGACAAAATGTCTGCCTGTTGAACGTACTTTATTACAAATTATAAACTATGTTCAGGACACATTGTTTCTCTGAGAAGGAAAAGAAGAGACTCTGGCGTTGATGTCGTCCTGCACTCTGGCTTTCTGCTGCCCTTTTAGCACTAATACCTAGAATGTGAGCTTGAAGACACCATACACGTCATCTGGCCTACTCTTCTTTGCTAGCTGGAGGCAGCAACAGTGTCATGTTATTTTCTCCTAGCTCCAGCCCGGTGCTTGTTCCACTGCAAAAAAATTCCCCAACCACCCCAATGTCCTTTTTTTATTGATGGTAATGTATCCTGAAAGTTCTGCTTCCTTGTTTGGGGACAGGGATGTGAAGTGGGTCTAGGAGGGGAGCTGGGTGCATACTGCTTGTCCACAGTATAATGAGGATGCGTGAATATTTCAAATCCAATAATTGTACTTTCTCAGGGGGAAAGCCCCTAAAATAAACATAAAGCCTTAATAAGAATCAGATATAGTTTGCTTAACCATAATATGATTAACATCCAGATGTGAAATATGGAATTTAGAAACTCATGTATTCAGGACTAATCTCTTTTCCTTCCTGAACATGCAGATTGGCAAGCTACAGAATTTAAGCATCTTCTTCAAGTCTCCCCGTGGCTATGATTATGAAATTTCCAACAGTGCTATAAATATGTAAACAGAATGCTGTAAAAAAAATGCCTTCTTTTGCATACAAGTGCGTACAAGATGTCTCCATAGAGTTTTCTTCAAATCCAAAACAATGTATAGAGGTGTACAGGCTATTCTTTTTCCTATTTTATGAGTCATGATGCCAGCACACTGACCTGGTTAACCAGAACTCAAGGACCCAGACTCACGTTTCCTAAATTTCCTTCAGTGTTCCCCAGTGGCCTTTGGGAGCTGTCACCTCCTGGGAAGAATACATTGGTGGGAAGGGCAGTCTGTGTAAAACTTTGTACAAAAGACCTTCTGAACTTTGCACAGAGCACGCTCATCAAAACTAACCTACTTGGGTAACAGCCTCCCTGTAATTTACATGTAATTCCAGTCAGAGCCAGAGGTAGCCAAAATTGTGACCAGGCACAAGTTGCTTCTAGAACATTCTGTACCCTTTGCCCTTCGGTGACCTTCAGTACTCCCATTATTACAAAGGAAGCTTTGAAGAGTCAGTGAAGTAGAATTTATTCATTACAAATTAAAAAATCAGTGGTCCAGCACAAAGCATGCTTATGGAGAAATACTGAATTGCAGTTTGGATATAGAAATAAACTAAAGAACAATTTACATCCATATACAGACCTCTGCCTAAATATAAAGAAACTTTGGGGTTACAGAAAAACTGAGGTATGGAAAAAATAACACTTGTCATGAGAAAGATAGCTTTAGTTGTTTTTTAAAAGGCAATGTGGTTGAGTTAAAAACCCATCAAGTCAATGAACTATCACTTTCTGAGTTAAAAAAGTGACACTGTAATTTGCTTAGTTTTCCCTGTATTTAGTACTTTTAAACTGGAAATCTGTCATTCGTTTTTTTTCACACTTAAAGAATCCACTTCAGTTTTCCAAATCTTTGCCTCTCCTCTTCATCCCATCTTCCTGTACTTAATTCTTCCCCCCTTTCACAGCAGCCTTAGAAAAGGGAAGGAAAGAAAGAAAAGGGATTTAGAGTCTTAAGTAAAATTTTGATAACAGTTTCATCAAGCCTCTGCAGCCAGAAATGACAACAAATTGAGTGTTTTTCAGATGCTCTGAACACCGACTGAGCCTCTGCAAAAGAAGAGTGCTGACTAATCTAGCACTCAATGACTTGATTGGGCACTAAATGGGAACTAGAGGTAGAGGTGACCCGGTTATCAAATGTCCCAGCAGCATTCCGATGTTAAGACTCTGGTGTTGGAACTCCTGCACCTGTCCTTCCTCCGACCTGCGCATCAGCCCTCTCTAAGCTCCTCACTCTGAATAAGCCCTTCCCCACTTTTTCACAAATATTTATTGAGCAACTATTATATGCCAGGTACTATTCTAGGTCCCTGCCTTCATGGAATGTATATTTTAATAGGGAGAGAAAGAGAGAGAGGATAGCATATCATTATCCCAAGAGTTAAATGATATAAAAAAAAAAAAACCACGATTTTATGAAAGACTAAAATGACTTCTCTAAGTATCAGAAGGGAAATTCACAGAAGGCCCTTAAGGTCATTTAGTATTACATGTGAGCTACCTTCTCTCTAAGATGCTACAGCTCAGAAGCTGGGTCTTCATTTCTGCCTGAAGAGATAAAAAGCTTTTTAAAAGAACAGTCAAATATCCAACAATATGCGAGTATTTACACTTGGAATATAAACACCAAGAGAATAGACGGAGGAACAAGGGGGAGAAGAAGGGGGGAAATGGTGGGGGAAAGGGAGAGAGGCCAAACATGAGAGACTCTTGAATGCTGACAAAAACTGAGGACTGATGGATGTGGGGGGGAGGGGGGGATGGGCATGGAGGAGGGCACTTTGGGGATGAGCACTGAGTGTTATGTAGAAACTAATTTGACAATAAACTATTTGTAAAATAAAATAAAATAAAATAAAATGTATATTAAATTAAAAAAAAAAAAGAACTATTCTAGACAGAACTATTTGGTGAAGTTTTGTAAATGACCTCCATGCTAAAAATCTAACATCCTTGGCTCTGTCCCCTTTTGCCCCGTGGACTGAGAAGTTTGCTGCAACCTTGCCAGGTTCCCCTGGTGTGGTGTCTTCGCAGAATCCCCAGGAAACGCTGCTGTCACCTTCCACCCCTAAGGGACATGGTGCCCTGTGAAGGGATGAGATGGAGTGTAGTTCAAGGGAGATGAGTGACAGAAGGGCTGTCAGAGACTTGGTGAAATCTAGTCATAACCTTGCATGGAGGTCAAATGGCCTGAGCATTCCCCTTACTTGAGAGAAGTCTAGTTCCCCAAGAGGAGGAAGGTTGTTTCCTTTGGTTATTGAATTCTGATGATGGAAATGTGGTTCTAATTTGTTCCAACTCTGCTGTGTTTCCAATTTTATGTTATACTTGACATTAATTTTTTTCTAAGCTTTTTTTCTTCTTTTTGATCCTAAGCAGCTCATAAAGTGAAACATGGCTGTAATCATACACGCTTAATGTGCTGATGCCTCTCTTTATAGCATCTCCTTTCTAAGAGTCTAAATTCTGGGCAGAGTGGGCCAAGGGCAGTATAGGGGATGTTTAGTGGGTAGCATACAAGCCCACCATGCCCTTTCCCTCAGTACAGTGCATTTCACAGACCCTCACAGACCCTTGTCACACATCACGACCCTGATTCAGGACAGAGTTGCTAAAAAGGAGGGGTTTCTCAGTTTTTGTTTCATCATTTGTGTGGATACATTCTTTCAGCTTTTAACAGAAAAAAAATAGGTAAGATTAAACTTCTACCTAGACTTTTCTCCTTAAGTAGCCTTTGGATTCTCAAAGTAATTGTTTTGATGCCTCATTTTCATTTTTTTCCTTGAGAACCTTAAACACTTTTTCCTTAACTGAAAAATCTTAAAATAAATGCAAAGACTTTAGTTAACATGCTGCAGAGGGAGTGTCTACATAAAATATTATAATTGTTTATCAGTTTTCAGGATGGCCCTACATCAGCAGTTTTCGCGTTTTAATGGTGGTGGAAACCATTTTTTAAAAGTGAATCTTACGTGAAGGCCCAACATACAAAGTCAGTAAAATTTGATTGTTCTCATTAAAATAAGAGTGGAAAGACCCAAATGCTCTCTTCTTTCACACATGCACACTGCACGCTAGACACACACACACACCATGCACTGAGGAGGTTCCTGGTGTGTGTCCCCAGAATGGAAGGCGCCGAGGAACACAGTCTTAGAACCACAGTTTTTGGTGGGCCTCACTCCTTCTGGCCTCACAATACCACACCTGATAGGTGGCCATATTGGTTGTCCTGAAGATGATTATCTTTTTGGTGTTTCCAGAATTTGATTTTTGCTTATTCATCTCCAAACACTATCCAGAAAATTTTAAAGGCACTATATTCAGCTCATTTTTAATTTCTTTTTATGCCTTTTTATGAAAATAGAAGTAAATTATTGAAATAAAGCTGTTTTGTAAAAAGCCTAGAAATTTTACCTGGATCTGCTGTTAAATTTCTTTTTTTTTTCTTTTTTGTCTGTTGATGTGTTAAATATTTAGTCCTTCTACACTCAAGGCAGTTAATTATCTAAACCAACCAGATTAAGACAGCATGGTTAAATGAAAAGGACATGGGCTTTGGGGTTCTCCCAGTTCCACCAATTATTCTGTTTTCCCACTATGCCTCAGTTTCATCATCTGTAAATTGGGGATAATGCCTAACTTGCAGTGTGGTTGTGCAGTGTGAGGCTCAATGGGATAATGCATATGAAAATGTCTATCCTAGCAGTTGGCCCAAGATACCTTGAAGTGGGAAGTGAAGGAGGGAGGGGTGTGGCTAAGTTTTCTGTGGCTTAACCATAGAGTGCAGGGTAAGAGCCTGACATCTCGTGGTGAGAATGATAGGTGCACCTCATCTTTTAAGGTTAAGTCTCAGAAGTTTCCAACCTGGACCTGCATCAGAATTGCCTGGAGAACCAGACCCTTCCTCACGAAGATCCTGAAACTGCAGGTCCAGGGCAAGATCAGGAAAGACCTAGCTTTAAGAGCTCCTCAAAATGATTCTTATACCACCTGCTAGCCATAGATAGTTTGAGGTCACTAACCTGAAAGTTCAGAGAAGAGAGGGTAGTAGGTGAGAAAGGTCTTTACTTTAAGCTTTTCACGAAAAGAGATCTTATGCCTGCCGGAATGCAAAATACTTTATGAAAGAGTGGATTTCCAGGTGTGCAAAGTCAAGCAAACCTAAATCGAATGAAGAATGATCTCATAGAGAAAGAGCAGTAACCATAGCTCCTTCCATATACATATATACATTTAAATTATATCCATATGTATATACATATACATATACATATAGATACATATATAATTTACACACACACACACACACACACAATTGAGGCAAACCTACCAAAGAGCATTACACTTAATCCCTCATTATAATTTATTGAGAAACACAGAAAATTAATTATGCCATTTCTACACATTTGACAAGCATTTATCCACCATATATTAATTTATCATCAGCTGTGTTCCAAGAACCATGTTGCCCTTAAGGATATAAGTTGAATAATAGTGATTCAGTGTATTTTCCTAGAGATCTCCTGGGCTACTGGGGAGATGAACAAGTAATCAGGCTATTAAAATGGCATCTTAAGAGTGTTAATACACAGAAAGGAAAGAAAGGTATGGAAGTGCATAAAGAGCCACTTGTATTAGTTTTCTGTTGCCGCTGTAACAAATTACCACACACTTAGTGGTTTAAAACAACACAAATTTATCACCTTACATTCTGGAGTTCAGACATTCAAAATGAGTTTTATGGGGCTAAATCATGGTGTCTACAGAGCTGTGCTCCTTGGCAAAAAACCTGATTCCTTGCTTTTTCCAGTTTCTAGGAGCTCCCTGTGTTTCCTGGCTCACGGCTTCATCACTCTGGCTTTGGCTTCCATTGTCACATCTTCTTCTCTGATTCTGACACTCCTGATTCTGTCTTACAAAGACCTTCATGATTACATTGGGCTCATCTTTGTAATTCAAGATCATCCCCTCACCCCAGGATCCTTAGGTTAATCACATCTTGCAAAGTCCCTTTTACTATGCAAGGTAACATAGTCACAGGTTTCGGTATTAAGACATGGGCATCTTTGGGGGGCCATTATCCTGCCTACCATATCATTCCACCCAGACTTGGGGAATTAGGGTGAGAGGGTCTTCCTAGAAGAGGAGATATCTGAACTAAAATTTAAATTACAGTATATTATATTTCTAGGATGAAAAAGTGGTGAGATATGTGAAGTAGGGGGTCAGTCATAGATGGAGTGAGATTTCCCAAACAGGAAACATGTGAGAAGACCCACAGGCGAAAAGAAGTAGTCTATGAAACTAAAGACTGTGCTTTAGGGCTGTGTGGTGGGTGAAGATGGAGGGGATTAGAAGGCCCTGAAAATAACCAGAGAGCAGGGTATGGAAAATAGTGTCAAAAGCTTTGACTGGAAAGCTGGACTTTGGAATTTACCCTATGAGTAAGAGGGAGCTAAACTAAAGAGTTTTGAGTGGAAATATTTCATTCTGGTGTGAAGTAAAGCTTGGAAAAGGGCATGGTTGGAGGCTGACTTACATAGAAATCCAGAGGAGAGATGATATAGCTGCCTAAACTTAGGGTTCAGTGGTTTATGACACTGGTTCATGCTATAAGGCTCCTCCACCTACCATCTATGTGACCTTCTGAGAAATGCTTAACGTCTTTATGCCTCATTTTCCTTATCTATAAAAATGAGAATAACACTAGAACTCACTGGAGCTTACCCATTTACATTATTCTGAGGAATAAATATGGTAATACATTTAAAGCACTTAGTGCAGAACCTGGTACATAACAAAGTTCCAATAAATGTTAACAGTTGTTATTTAATTATCATTTCAGTAGGAATGGAGACAACTGAGCAGATTCAGGAGATATTTAAAAGAAATGATGAATAGAACTAGTGGTAGGTTGCTAAAGTGGGCGGGGTAGACCAGGAGCAAGGCTACTGCTCTGGTGACTAGGTGGACAGGTGAGTCAATGGTGCTGCAGATGTACTGTGCTCAGGACATGGGAAAGAACTAAAGCCTGGGTATATATGTATGTAGGGGATGAGAGAAGTGATAAGTTCAGTTTTTGACATGTGGAGTTTGAAGATGATTGTGAGAGCCTTAAGAGGAAAGCTCCAATAAACATCTGTTGGATATGTTTAGAAAGATTTGAGCTGGATATCTTATTTGCAAGTCATTAATTGAATCCAAGAGTACATGAGATCACCTAGGAACAGTTATAAACTAAGGAAAGGAAGACCTAGGATAGAAGATGTGTTTATGAAGAGGCCTCTGTACTTTCCTTCACATGGCATTTGTAACCCTGTGCTGTAATTGCTTGTTTAAAGTCTCTGCCACATAACCCCTTTAGACTGTAAGCTCTCTGAGGGCTTTGATGATGTCTAACTTGCTCACCATTGTATCTCCAAAGGGTAATAGCTAGATGGCATGCAACCACACCCAATAATATCTCCAGTTGAATTATTAAATTATAGGACCCTTCAAAGCCAAAAAAGGATAATAAGTATAATACATAGCACGAAGAGGCCACAAAAGGTCTTTAAAAGTCTCAGCATGAAGACAATTGATATTGTAGCAATACCCATAAGTATTGGGTAGTTTTAATAATGAGGTATATGAAAATTTAGTAAGGAAAGGTAGAACAATCACTCTAAGATGAACTATGAAGGAAGAATTGACAGAATGGTTATGGGATGATGATCGTGATGATGGTGATGATGGTGATGATGATATGCAAAAATGAGATTTATGGAATGAGAGTGCCATTAAAAATAAGATAACTGGCCATCCCTGTCTCTGGGTGATTCAAATATAATTTTGTCTAGTGACAGATCTTTTTCTGGTCCAATAGTTCTGGGGTAGTATCCTAGGTCAAAGCCCGAAATATTCCTTTTCATATTTTTACATATTCCACAAACATTCATTGAGTATCTACTGTAGATCAGGACACAAAAATGAGTGAGACTGCCTAAGAAGGCATATGCTACATCACATCACTTGTATAGAAGGAAATATAAATAAATTAATAAGCAACAATATTGATTTTATAATTCAGATACAGGACACCTATCAAAATTGCTTTGTCAAGGTCATTAAGGATCTTCACGTTGCATAGCTAAATATTCAATTCTATGTCCTCATGTTATTTGGCCTGTCAATAACATATGAGACAGTTGATCACTCCCTGTTCACTTTATTCCCTTGACTCCCTAGTTTGATTTTACTGCTTAGTCCTTTTTAATCTCCTTGGATGATTCTTCCTCTCTTCCATGATCTCTAACCATTGGAGTGTCTCAGAGCTTAGTGTCTGGATCTCTTCTCTATCTATACTCATCTTCTTAGTGATCTCATCTAATGTCTTGGCTTTAAATATGCTGAAGGATTTTATATTTTTACTTCAAGCCTGAAATTTTTCCTTAACTTCTAGGTTATGTTATCAAATATCAAACTGACATCTCCTCTTGGGTGTCTAGTTGGTATCTCAAACTTAACATGTCCAAAATCCAGTTGCTAACTATCTTTTCAAAACCAGCTCTTCGCATAGCCTTCCCTCTTAGCCATGGCAACTTGATCCTTCTAGTTGTTCAGGCCAAAATACGTGGACTCATCTTTGAGTGAGTGAGTCCATGTCGGATAACTCCTTCACTCAAACCCTGCTTTTCATCTCAGAGAAAAATCCAGCATCATGATTATGTCTCAGATCTCAGATCCTCACTATTCTTGAGTCATACCAGCTTCCTTGATGTTTCTCAAACATGCCAGACATTTGTTTTTCTCCATGGAACAGTTTTCTCTCAGATAGCTGAATAGCTTATCCCTTTACCTCCTTTCAGATCTCTGCCCAAATTCAAAGTTGGGAGAGGCATAATCGGCTCTTGTGAACTGGTACTAACAGACTACAGTGCTCCACTAGAAATCTAACTTGTGTTTGGTTGTTCAGTTTGTGACCACTGGGAGACTTAAGGATCTATCCCTTCAAATGCTTGAGAGATTCTGATAGCACTAAAAAATCCACCTTGAGAATACCAAATTATGTCTCTTTCCTCATATAGACCTCTTCCCAGCAAAGCATGGAGAAGGTGACTTGATTGGCCATGCAGTCCTTTGGTTTAGGATGTGAGAGCTGGACCAGAGGGAAAGGGGAGAGGATGGTTACCTGGTGAACTTCACCTGTGCTCTGCTTTTGCAGACCTGCTCATTCTGGGCACATGCCTAGATAACAAGACAGTCTTTGATGTCAGAGCCTCATAAGGTGTTTCATTCAAAAGTCCTGCTGGGCAAGAATCAGTCCCCAGTTAAAGCAGCAAGTAGACACACAAAACTGAAAACAAAAATGAGAATCAGTTTAGATGGGCAGATTTATCTAACTCTCTCTAAAACTTACACTTCTAGGGCAACTGTTTTCTCTTATTAAGGGTTAGAAAGAGAACACTTGATTCTTGGAGAAGCATCTAAGATGATTTGAATAGGGATTAACTATATATTCCCAGACCCAAGTAACCTACCAATATGAACCCAGAAATATGCATAAAGTTTGAAGGCACTTTTTTAAAGCACTTAAATTGTGCTAGATATTGTGCAGATTGTTTTACATAAATTGGTTTACTTAACCTCCTCAAAAAGTCTCAAGTTAGTTATATTCTTCTTATTATGTAAATGGGAGACAGACACCCAGAGAGTTCATATATTGGCTCAGGTCAGTGGTAAATGACAGGGCCATGACTAGTCACTCCCAAAGCCCTTCCCAAAGTGCCTTCCACTGTACCAGTACTGAAGACAGGTGAAAGGGATGTGGGCGACATTTCCTACGGAGGGGGGAGGTTGAGGGCAAGGCTGATTTCCCTGTTGAACAGTTCTTTACCCACCCAGACTGGCCTCCTTAGTTCCTCTCTGGTCACACCTTCTATAAAGCGACTGTGGATCATGACCACTAGAGGGCAGACATGCCTGAAAAGTCATCACTGCTATAGGAAACGTTATCCTATCCTTTTCTCTTGGTCTCATTCTGACCACGACCAGAAGAGGCACTCCTGGGTCTGGATTATAATTACCATTTACATTTCCACTGTACAAATCCCTTCCAGATAGCATTCCATTTCATCTTTGGCACAGCCTCATCAACTCGTGCTTTTTATCATTTTCATTTTACAGAAACACTTAAAAAGGAATGACACAGATACTTATGATTTCACTATAATATTTTTCTGGATTGAAAAGGCTTGCTAAAACTGTGGAAAACATTTATCCCTCAAGACAAATTTGTCTGATGGGAGAGGCAGCTCAAAGCGGAGAGTGTAGACACTTAGAGGAAATAACCCTATCTTCTTCAGCCCTAGGTTTCTCACAAACGAGAAATGTTGATTAACTAATTAAAGAAAAAAATGTATTGTGTAGAGTTCACTACCTTCAAGAATTTGCAAGTGGGGCTCATTGACATTATTATCCCATTGTATAAGCAAGGTATCTGAAATTCAGAGAGACTCACATTCTACCATGAAGCTTTTCGGTGGAAAAAGGTATGACTTGGACTGAATGTTGACTTTCAGAACTCTTTACCATACCTCATGATAATCACTAGATCCAGAGGCCCCAGAAAACTCAAGGTCAAAAGAGACATAATCTGATAATCAGATTCTAGAAGGAAATTCAGACTATCTGTTGCCAGGAAAAGTCATCTATGTTATGGTCACCCTACTCAGTCTGACCCGAGTTAGAGAAAGCTGCTCACCTCAATAATGCATTCGAAGTACACTTTTGAAAGCTTATATTAAAGGAAAGCTTAAGAAAAGCAGATTCTTACTAGATGATTAAGATGACCCACCACGGAGTCGCTGGTAACAACTTGTATCAAGCCACATTGATGATATCTGAACTAAGATAATGCCAAACACTGGTTTGAAATCTCACTGGGTGGGGGCACTTGGGTGGCTCAGTTGGTTAAGTGTCTGACTCTTGATTTCAGATCAAGTCATGATCTCATGGTTCATGAGATGGAGCCCCCTGTCAGGCTCTGAACTGACAGTGCAAAACCTGCTTAGGATTCCCTCTCTCCCTCTCACTCTATGCCCCTCCCCTACTCATGTTCATACTCTCACTATTAAATAAATTTTTCAAAAAATACACTTGAAATCTCACTGGGTGAAACAATGAAGGGAAAAAGTGTCATAAAGGGCTTATTCCACTTAATTATCTCACCAGGTTCCAACCTTCTTACCCCAGTGTCCTTGAGGAGATTCCTTTATTTGTACTTGGTAGTCATTTCCCTGCCCAACCAGTGTATTCCATGCTGATGCACTCTTGGTTACTGCCTCTTTGGTTGATACTCCTTTTAAACCATTTCATCAAATCTGACTTCACCCCAAGACACTATTCTTGTGAACCCCTTAGCACTATATTCTGTAATCCTATTACCAAGTCCATACCACCCCCACTTCTGATTCCAGCCCCAGGGATCCCGTGCTGTATGAAACTCTGGTCCTACTCCTCAGTAAAGAAGTTCTCCAGAAAAAGAACCATTTTTATAGCATCAACTCAATGGCATTTAGAAAGTATTGATTCAGTTTCATTTAACAAATATTTATTAAGCACATTCTCTCTGTAAGAGCTGTGCTAGGTATAGGCAAGGAAGGGTCCAAAGAAAAAATAAAAATCCATATACTCCTAAATTTTGATAATATATTGCTATTAAGGATTGATTAGGGAAGATAAAGATAACCCTACTATATGATGAAATGGGTTGAATATCATCATAAGTGGAAAATGCTGTAGGTGTCCAGAGCAGGAAGAGATTAAAATCAAATTAAAATGATCAGAGGATATTTTTAAAGTAGCTGGCACTTAATGAGCATTAAAAAGGATCAAAGAGAAAGGTGTTTTGTTTCAAGAGATAAAATGACACCCTCAAGTGCACAGAAAGCACTGAAAGTACATCTAGATTTATGGGGTGGCCCAGTGTGGCTGAGGAATGGTAAAATAGGCTCCTGCAAAGGGTGGATGTGCTAACCATGAGGCTTCCTGAAATTCAGAAAATGGGCTACATGAACTGGCCTTCTCAAACAAAGGGTACAGTATGTTCTAACACATCTAGTGTTAAGCAATATTTGAATATAATATTTCTATTGGGCATGCTTATGCTGGATGGAGCTCCTTGGGCCTGAAAGATTCAATTCATTAATATTTGCCTGGAACTTGTCTTCATGTCTCCCACCACAGATTATTAAACTTTTTCCCTTCACTCCAACAAGTTATAAAACTTCTGTTTCTTCTTCCAAACCTTGACTCATTTCCTGGAAGAGGAGTAATCATTTCACCTTTTAAATATATCATCCCAAGCTGTCTCTCAGAGCTCACCTCCTACTCTCCCCAAAGCCTGTAGGCCTCCCATCCTGTAGGCCTCCCATCCTCCACCCCATCAGGCATTTGGTTCATTACTTACATTAAACTATGATTGTTAAAAGTTGGTTATGCCCATTTTCATGTCCATGGTGTGCCTGTCTCAAGTGGTGTGGTCTGTGGACTGTGGTTTTCCATAGAGCAGGGATCACTGTCATTGTGTGGCTAGAAAAGAGAGCTCAGGAGCATCTCCAAGACCAAGGCTGGTACTCTATTAAGTGCCTGAGATATGTTTTTATTTTTGAGAGAGAGCATGAGTGTGAGCAGGGGAGGGCAGAGGGAGAGAGAAAATCTTAAGTAGGTTCCACACTCAGCAGGGCTCGATCTCACAACCATGAGATCATGACCTGAGCCAAAATCAAGAGTCAGACACTGACCTGAATGAGCCACCCAGGCACTCCAATAGATGCTTCTCATGGCTAAAATCTAACATATAGATAGAAATCTAAATCTCAGTTCATAAATTCTTTTTAGAAGTAGCTCAGGAGTGATCTGAGATGTGGTGCCCAGACATGGAGTGATTCATTGGTCATTGCTGTTAATTTCCTGGCCCTTTTCACATGACCATATTTTGGGTAGTATAAGAATTTGCTGCTTCTTACAGTAAGACATTTAGAAATGGCTTTTTCCATGTTGGTGATGTATTCAATGTCCCCAGAGCAAGAATGGGAATTCTAAAGAGATGTGGCCCTTCTATTTGTGTGTTCATTTCCATAGAATGTCTGGTCCATAACAACCAAGAAATCTTAATGATTTAAGTTCAAATAATTTTCAAAAAGTCTCCAATGACTTAAAAATCAGACATTTTTGGAGAACCACAGAACCGACATGTACTTTTATGACATGTGTGGTAGAGAAAAGACTTTACAGGTTAACAATGTCAATGTACCCCTTACCCTGCCCCAAACTTCCCATCTCAGTGAATGATCTTTTTCCAGTTTTACATATATTTTTTTCTCTCATCTAATTGATCTGGCTATTATCTGAAGATTTCAGAATTAATTAAAAGATACGTTGACTTTGGTGCTTAAAGTAATAGAAGAACAAAGAGAGATCCTAAACATTCTGATAGTATGTAGAAGTGGGGTGGGATTCTAAGACTTTTGCTCTGGATGCATAAATTTCACTATTCTTTAGAAATCAGAATACCAAGAAAAACATGACCACAGCAGGAATATGGAGATATGGTTACAAAACAATGACTACATGGAATTTAAGAAGTATATATATAAGGACTTATGTTTATTCTTTTTCCTCTAATTAACCTTACAGATTAAACTGCCCACACCTCAAATGGGAATTTTATTTTATTTTCACCAAATGTGCCTTTGCTCCTCAAATGGTTTAACTTTATTTGTGCAGTCCAACATAAGGTCAAGCACTAGCCAGTTATTAAGCATGTGTTTTAACACACAAATGCACAGAACAATTCCTTATCTCTATGGCCATGTGCTCATAAATGCACCTGGATGCACAACAAGGAAGGAAGGAACTCATCTTTCTCATTTTAGGTTATCATATTTATATGGTCTCATGACGACTTGAAGCCAGACACAGTAGGCTTGCCTGTCCCCATGCCGTGCAGACTCACCAAGACCACCAGATCTGTTGAAACATACCCAGTCCACCCATTGCTTGTTGAAATCATTCAGCTGTCAGCACATGCTCTGTTCTGTTCCTTCTTGTGGATCCCTAAACTCCACGCTTTGTGTACTGCTTTTTTTCCTTCTCAGTCTATTCCAAAACCAGTTTGATAACATTTGAAAACAAACACATCTAGGTTAGGCATTCCTCTGAATGTGCTTTTATTTTCTTCTTGCATCCCAACCCACAAAAGACAGCAGTTGTCAAGAACTACTACACTCTGGCCTTTAAAAGCATAGCACCTGGTCCTAAATCAAAGATTTTTAGTTTTTGCATGTTTGTGAGCATCCTGGAGGTAACCACATGGAATTGTTTTAAGGAACAATTCTCTAAGGAGAAACCTTACATACAGTGAAGACATAGCCTCATGGCTTCTCACTGCCCACAGGATACATCCTGCCTCAGCTCTTCTTTCCAGCATTCAAAGCCCTCCTCACTCAGGCCTCGCTGCCTCTCTAGTCCTTTTCCACAACTGCCCCAACACAAGCCTTCCGCTGCCTGCTCTCTAACTTTGCTGAGGTCTCGCTCCTTGACTGAAGTACACTTTCTTCTTGACTTGTCCAAATGCTATTTCACTTCCTGTGTAAACTGCTCCGTATCCCCTCTTGAACCTTCCTATACCACTTGGCTCTGCTTCCCTTCTCTGAAATCAGATACCTATGTATCCATAAAGTTTATTGCCCAAGTGTCATATACTTAATTATGACTTTGTTTTGTCTTAATGACTTAACATATTATTTGACTTGTCATGACCTTTCTTCTCAACTAGACCCTTAGTTTCTTGAGGACATGGGTCTTGTTTTTCACATCTTTGTCTCCCAGCGGCACCTAACAGCACTAGTAGGAACACAGTACATATTTGTTGATACCATATGTTGATGCATATTTGTTGATACCAAGTAGCTCCAGAATCTCCAGAAGACTTATCCTCATGAAAACCTGAAAATAAACATATATGTTCAGTGATGCCAACTCTCTGGAGAAACAGGGGGAAAAAAACCAGGCCTCTACCCATGGCCCTTCCTCTCTGTTCTGCCTCCGACCACCCCTGGAAGAGGACCAGGTCGAGAGACTCTCTACGCTGTCCCTGCTCTGCCTTCTGCCCCCTTTACACTCCCCACCCCTGGACTTCTTCTCTGGGGCTGTGATTTAGCACTCGTCTTCCACTGCCCTTTGTCCTCAGACAGAGCCTATCAGCTCCTAGCAATGAGTAAGTCTAAATGCCTTATACCCCAAGTCTGCTTTTCCCCCCATTATTACATGACGCGTGTGACACGTCCCTCTGTTTATTCATCCTTTCCCACAGTGTCATCTTTGTAATGCCTTTACCATTCCCATTCAGCCCCCTTCCTCCTAAGTCCTTATATTCTGCCCTCTTGCACATCCCATTTTCTAACATTTCCCCTTGTCCTAAGACAGCTCTAGGAGCCTCCTCTGCCTTTCCACACATTAACTGTGACAAGCTCTCTCTTGGTGGCACCAATTCTCCTACAGTGCCAAGAAGGTGCTCATTTTCTCACACTCTTGTTGGGTGTGAGATAGGATAGATCACAGCTTGGTACTGAGTAAGAGCTCCAGAAATGGTAGTTATTAGTATTTCATCATTATGATTATCATTGTTATTCCTCAGATCAAGAAATGAGGTCATCCTTCTACCCACTGCCTACTCCTCCACCTTCTGGTTAAGACCCTTCCCTGTGGAGTGCATGCTATCTGGAAATATCACCCTTGACTCACTCTTGGAACTATTAGTGGGGCCTCCAGCTCAAAGATGTATAGTCTTCTCCACTGCCTCCACCAGCCCCACCTCTTTTCACTTCTTTCCCTCTGCATTGTAGCTTTGATGGTATAGCGTCTCCATCCCACTCTAAACTCTAAACTCTTTTATCCATCTGACCTTACCAAACAAACCTCACCCCTGGATGGTATCAATTCTGCTTTCTCAGTGCCAACACCTGGGCAAGTAAGCCCTGGACTCAACTTATTAATGTTCATATAGGAGGGGTTTTTTTTTTCATGCATTTTATAAGGTAGAGTATTCTGAAGTTTTAGTTCAATGATATATCATTCAAAGCAACATTTAATTTCAGAGGCTCTGATAGCAGTGAAGACACCGACATGGCCACAGGCTTCTTGATGCTGAATATTGTGCCAGCACAGTATTAAATTGGGAAGAGTTTTATTGTTTTTATTCCATTTAAGAGTTTTAACAGGACAGGAATTCACCTGTCCCTTAAAAGTTTGATAATGATTAATGTTGATTGACTTTCATGTGGAGTTTTCACCTTTGAAAGTAAGAATCATTAAGAAGTGGAAGTTATTTAAATTGACACAGATTCAGTAATAGAACCAGGAAGCAATAATTGACTTTAAGCATTTCTTTGAGTTCTAGATTGTTCTTCAACTGTTTACTGTTCTTCTGGGTCTTTGTTATTGAATTGCCTGGTTGCTGACTGTAAATGGAAACAATTATTTAAGAGATGGCTAAGTAGTGAACTTGGATACAAAATTCCATTCCTCTTATATCAAGACCATCTGAAGACAGTCTTGTAACTTACAAACCCTACCTGAGTTTTCAGCCTGCCAGTGGCCTTCCCTACAGATTTAAGACTGGCCAGCCCCACCTCCAATCACATGAGCCAATTTCTTAAAATAAATCATACACACACACACAACATACATACACACACACACACACACACATATACATATATATACACACACACATATATATATACATACACATATACACACACACACACACACACACACACAGCACTTAGGAGTATGAGTACCTAAACCCTCAGATGCTTTCAAACAATAAGCTCTTGCAGTTTAGTGGAATTTTTTCTTAAAGTAGTAAGACATGGGAAAGGGTTAAAAAAATTAGATAAAATGTTTTCAATCTATATAAATGTATCTATTATAAATACTTGGTGCATCTTGCTGAGAGCACTAGTTCTTATTCGGTTCTGATTTTTTTAAACTTCATTCCAATTAGATATGGTCTCAACTGGGATTTTTTTCAAGTCATAAACAAAACTGGGGAAAAATATGGACATTGTTAATCTCACTGAGGTGAAATTATATGTGGAATATTGAACGTTTTTGATAACGAACGTATGTTGCTCTTATAATAGAAGAAAAGGTTCTGAAAAACAGAAATATTTGCTTTTATAGCATATAACTAAAGCAAATTTAGAAAATTTGAATAATATGGATGAAATTAAAGAAATACTGAAAAAAGAAATTAAGAATTGAAGGGTGTATGAATATAAGCTGATTTCTTTAACACCACAAACAAATGTATGTGCAGGGTGGACAGAGGGACAGGAATACAGATAATAGGATTAACCATCACACAATGGGAGGAAACAGATTTAACTTTCTGGGAGAGCCAATCCCCAAAGGTCTGAATATCAGTTAATGGCTATTAATTGGACCCCAAGGTCCTGGAGTATCAGCACTATGTCAGCTGTAAGCCCTAGTTGGAATACCCCAAATGAAATGGAAGGATGAAGTTAGAAATGGCTGAACAAGAAGAAAAGATTTAGGAATTAAATGCTATCCAGAGACACTGAAACGATAAAGGAACTGAGAAAAGTGGCTGCTGTTAATGCTGATCTTTTTCTTTAAAAAAGGAATAGGCATCCATAAAAAGTTAAATTGAAATGTGTTGAATATTGAAATGTGTTGAATCTGACAACACCACAACAGAAAATGAGAAGGATATTCAGAAATATACGTAAACTTTGAGACACTTTACCAATCAAATGCCACCCAAGGAAAGAAACCCTTCTGGGATAAAAATCCTTTTACTGAATTGTGTAAAGGCTTTATGAGTTTTTGAGAAGAAAGGCACCCTGGAAATTTTAAGTTATTTTTATCACTTTTATTGAAAAGGCCATTTCTCTGCTCTAAGGCTGAATTTTTTGATGCAAGTTCAGTGGCTTTGGGGTGAATCTGAATGAAGTTTTCAGAGCAGCGAGAAAAATCATGCAGTGTTAAGATGCCAAGCTTCCTCCGATAAATCTTTTGAAAATAACTGATAAAGATGTTTAGCATTTCTCTGAATTCCTGTGAGGTATAGCATTCAAAGGAGCTGGCAGTTTGGAACAGTGCTTTCCTTTGATTACAAACTATTGAATTCTAAAATGCCACATAGCAATATAAGAGCAAAATATATTCATTTTTAACTCATAGTGGACAAAATACACAGATACAGTCTTCAGTTTGAAGCTAAGGAGGTAGATATGGATGTATTGGTCAGGTTTTCTTATTTATCAGTTATAAACAACTGATCAGGCCATCAGTTATTAGGGAGGGAAATGACTGCCATTTCAGACATTTGGCAAAGGTATATCAAATACCAGGAGGAAGAAATGAGATAGAGAAGAAATAAACACAACAAAAGTCCTCCTAAATCAAGAGACAAGAGATCTAGTCTGAGCTATGACCTACATAATAGCACACAGTAATTAATAGCATACCATTCTAAGACAGGAAGAAAAAAGATTGTTTCTGGAGTTTGGACATTTTGTGAATTGTTGGGTTTTTAGGATTTTAACACAATTTGAACTTTAAGTTTTTAAAAAAATACTTCTTTAAGTAATCTCTACCCAACATGGGCCTCAAACTCATGACCCTGAGATCATGGGTTGCATTTCCACTGAATGAACCAGCCAGGCACCTCACTCTGGACCTTTTTTTTACAATTTGAACTTTAAAACTTCTCCTATATACTAAAAGTCACTCACTGAATAATAACAATAGTCAAAATATACCATGCTTTTTATATACTATAGTCTACAAATATCCCATCACAACCTTTTGAGATAGAGGCTTGTTTCCATCACCATTTTGCAGAAGAGAAAACTGAATCACAGGGAGGTTAACTTGCCCAAGGTTATACAACTATTTGGTGACAGACCTAGGATTCAGACCCAGTTAATCCAGCTCTAAAGTCAAGGACTTCATACCACTCCATCACACACTTCAGTTTATGTTTTTATTGAGCATCTATTAAGGATATGGCACTATGCTTATTTATGTAGATGATGTGAAGTATGAGACAGGATTTAAAAAAAAATCTTTTAATTAAGTAACATTCATCACTTTTTTCCCTTCCAAAACCCCATGTGTGTATACATAGCATTACTTAGCATTTGCCTCAGTCTTGGGTGCCATCTTTACTGCAAATCACCAAATTGGTGAAAATAGCTTACTGGCAGAGAAAAACTAATAATATGACATCTAATACTCATTTATCCTCACTGTAATATCTGGGTCAGCTAGAGCAAATGAATGCCTTGGTGATGACACTCTGGGCTGGAGGCTTATGCTGCCATTTGCCTGTTGTGATGTCAGTAATGAGAGAGTTCCCCAGCCTCCATGCTTAGCCCACTTCCCCATTTCTCCAAGAAACCAACACCAGGAAAGTGGTATGTTAAGGCCAAGACTCATGTCTGGATCGTCCTTGGATTTCCTTTTGCTATGACTAAAAGTCTAATAATAACAACAGTAATAATATACATATGTTGTTTAGCACTGCCCTAAATAGCACAGAAATATTTTTATTAAAAATAGAGACTATATAAATCCATTATAGTAAGTCAGAGTACAATTATTAGGGTGAAGCATATGAAATTACCAACATTCAACCTTTTTGACCTACAAAAATACTGTTTTCTTATGTACAATGAGTACAATACATAGAGTATCATGGACAAGGCATAGTGTATTCCTAGGCAATGAACCAACTTCCCATAAGGCGCTTTGCTCAATCTAAGTAAGGTTTAACTCTTTGGTCTCTCTCCTATTATTGTATATTCCTGTGGTTCAACTCTGACTGACAAAACTCAAAAGAGTACACAGGTGACAGTGCCTCTGATGCTGCAAAGCTGACAGAAGAGCTGAAGGATGATGTGAAGTGCAGGCTCAGTGGCTAGTGGCCTCCCCAAGTGAATGTCAGAGAAGCACAAGTGAAAATCAGCAACCAAGTAGAGGGCCATGCAAGACCCACGACGTTATGGGAACATCACATCACTGCACTGGAAAAATAGAACAGAGACATGTCACAACTTCAGGAAGTATGACAAGAATGAATAACTGCCAAGATTGCCTTTTCATAGGGATTATCCCCCCTCCCCAGCAACCCATGTTTCTAGAAAACATTCTCTGTATGAAACACATATGCATAAAATCATAATGATAGGTCTTTACTTTGTGGGAACTGTGATGGACAAGACTCTGTGCTAACTGCTTCACGCATATGTTTGAAGCTTCTCCAGAGCGACAGACCGGTGGGATATATATACAATTGAGTTGTACTTTAAGGAATTGCCTTACACAGTGGTGAGGTTGGCAAATTCAAGGTCTATGCAGAAGGCCGGCAGGCCAGAGACCCTCAGGAGGGAGCTGATGCTGCCATCTTGAAGCAGAATTTCTTCCTTCTCAAGGACTCTCAGTGTTACTCTTAAGGCTTTTCAACTGATTGGATTCCACCAATTCAGATTATAGAGGATAATCTCCTTTACTTAATGTCATTTGATTGCAGATGTTGACCATATCTATGAAACACCTTCACACAATCCTTAAATTTAGTATTTAGTTGAATAACTGGGTACTATGGCATAACCAAGGTGACAGCTTAAACTAATTATTGCAACATGTATGCCATTTTTCTCCTCATAAAAACTCTGTGAGGATGGTACCACTTTATCCTCATTTTACAGAAAAAGAAACAGGTTCAAGAAGGTCAAGAACTTGTTCAAGATAACACAGTTTGTAAAGGATGGTGTCCTGTTTTGAAACTAGGGAATTTAATTTCAGAGCCTGTGAACGTAACCACAGGGTCCCACTGTCTCACCAATAGCAAGGATTTTATGCTAAGGATTCAGGAATTGAGAAGGCAAAAGCCAGCAAAGCATGAAGCCCAAAAGAGGTCAGTATCAGTGAATCACAAGCTTTCCAGCATCATTGGCTCCCTGGCTGTCTAACCCTGCTGTGAACACATTTGAGACCTATTAAGTGAGCCACAGACTAGATAGAAGGAAGATTATAACATAGGGCATACAGGGGTACCAGCTTGAGTGGAAAAACAGATCAAAGTGAATTACACATAAGACAGAAATCACGGGGACAAACGAAAACGTCCTTCTTTCTGCGATTCCACATAAACTGCCTCTAAGGTTTTATTCCAACTTGAATGACAGCATCAACAGTATCTGGGAAAGCTGCTCCCACAGAGCTGTGACAATGTGGACCTAGAAGGAAGTAGGACTTGGGGACTCCAGGGAAAAGCAAGTTGACAGCTAGTTGGGGTGGGATTTTACAGTTGCCAGAGGATTCTCCCTCACCCCCCAAACACCTGTCTCTCTCTCTCTCTCACCCTCCCTTTCCCCCCTTTCCCATGGACCGTGGTGGTACTTACAGAACTTGCCCATGTCCCCAGACCTCTCAGCTCTGCTTGCAGATATTTTAGCAGACTTTGTTCCACCTTGAGAGAAAAATAGAGGCCAACAAAGACTGCCTTCCTAAACACCTTTTTATACCACCCCCAGACACAGACATGGTCTGTGCCCATCCTCCCTGGCTGCCTCCAAAGACTGCCCCTTGTCTTGTGCTCTGGACTCCAAGTATCATGGCCATCCATCACCTCCAGAACACACCCCATCAGTCATCATTTTATTTTCCCTCTCTTATATTTTCTACCTTTTTAGTTTTCTTTCCCCTCTTCCTGCAAGTAGAACAAATGCTTCTACCACCTTAAAAAATACCTTGCTTCTAGATCATTGTAATAAACATAACCAGATCAAAATGCTTTATAAATGGGAACATCTGAGCCAAGGAGTTGGGATAAAAAAAAAAAGCAGCTATATTCTGATTATAATAAACACATATTACATATAAGGATATGAAGATATTATAAATAAAAAGATAGAAAAAATAGATCCTTCCAAGCTCTAAGCAAAATATAGTGTATATAGATAAAGGAAACTTTGAGATGAGAAATATTACTAGAGATAAGAAAAGGAAGTTTTATAGAGATAAAAAGTTTAATTTACCAAGAAGATACAGAATAAATCTAAATCTGTATGTGCTTAAAGATACTATTCTAAATTTGCATATTCTCCTAAATAAAGACAACAAAAATTAGCAGAAGAGGAAATATGTATCAATAATGTACTGTGGGTTTTAACACACCGCTAAAAGTAATTTACAGAGCAAGCAGACACACACACAGAGTAAGATGTCAGATAGTTTAATTAACATGATCTGACTGAAATATCAATATACTGTGCTATCAGCTGAATGTAGAAATGCACTATCACTATTCCTACAGATACATTCAACCAAAACAGGCATACGCATGTACCCAAAGACATTTACAAGAATATTTATAGCAGCGCTGTTCCTAATTTGTCAACAATTGGAAACAACCCAATGATATCCAGGCAGATGAAATAAATGAATTGTATTTAAAATATATATACCTTGTCTCAATTTTGCTTCTTCTCAAGCCATCAAAACTTTTCTTTGTTTGCTTCTCTGACAATCTCAAGTAAAAAATATTTTCAGGAAAAAAAATATCAGCTGTTTCCTCACTTCCATTGCGCTGTTCAGTCCTTAGCAATATTCCCAGCCCTTGTCATGCCACAGAAATGGTTTTGGTCAGGGCAGCAATTACAAAACTCCACTATTTTGTTTCTTATTCCTGTTCTAGTAGGTTGGTTTCTTGGCATCACCTGAAACGGATGGTTACTCCCTTCAACTTGCATTTTCTTTGTCCTTCATTTATTAAAAATTTTTTAATTTATTTAAATTATTTAATTTTATTTTAATTCCAGTATAGTTAACATACAGCGTTACATTAGTTTCAGGTGTGCAATGTGGTGATTCAACAATTCTATACATCACCCAGTGCTCATCACAGGTGCACTCCGTAATTTCTTGATTTCTCTCTTGGCTCTCTGTCACTAAAGCCTTTTCCTTTTTCTTTTGTTTTCAGTGTCTTCTGCAGCCTCTTGTTCTGTCATTGCAGGTACACTGAGACAGGGGGCCTCATCTCTGCTCATCCTGGCCAATGATATTCAGTCCCCTGCTTTTGTGCCATGTCTGTGCCCAGGTAGCAGTACAGTTATGTGATTGGGCATGGACTCTGAAGTCTGCAGATCAAGGTCTCTAAACCCACCCCTTCTCCTGAGCTTTAACCAGAGGGGCCCTAAAAATAAACTTAACCCAGATCATATCTGTGTAGTGAACCAATGTTGCATCCCCTTTACGTTTATAAATTGTTGAAAGCCCATATCCTCTTCTCATATTACCAGACCCGATTTATGTGTTTCTCAGATTTGCTTGGCTACGTTGTCTGCTTGGTGAAGCAGATGATGCTCCGGGAAGATCACTTGGCACCAATGGCATTCTTGTCAGTGCAGAGAGGAGATGTGAATCTACTGAAGAGAAGCTTCCTGATCTCTGTCCTTGCCCTCAAGATGGGGGCTGACTTCTCATTGCACCAGGCTGCCCGGCACTTGGCCCTGCCTCAGTAAGCAGCTGCTGGTGGTTCTTCATGTTGCTAGAAACAGGACAAAGCATGCCTCATCTCACACCTCTGACCTCACACTCCAGGGATCTCTCTTCCTGTCCTTGGGCTTTGCCGTCACTGCTAAAGTGCAGATGCCAGAAGTTTCATAAGCTTCCCCCGCCACCCCCATCCCACTGGCTTTCCAGGATGGGTCTTTCAGAATGCAGTTTGCAGAAAGGCAGGCATAAAATGCTGGAGCGTGCCCTTTCGCTAGCTAAATGTCACTGCTCTTGTGGAAAAAATAACCGAGAAATGTGGGAGAGTTACACCCCAGTGGGAGAGAGAGGGGGACACTCTGTTCAGTGAGCAAGAGGAGATAGAAAGCAGCCAACAGATTCTGCTTCCTCTCTCCTCCCTAAGAGACTGTTCTGGGACCCTGTTTCCATTTTCCCTCTCTGGAGTTGTGTGAGCAACCAGCTAAGTTTCCAGGTCATCTGGACAGCTTGGGATGCACTCCTTTGCACTTGCTTTCTCTCATCCAGTTCCTTCACTTTTACTTCCCTGACCTGCATCCCCTTGGCAAATCTTTGGCACTTAAATTTTGACTCAGGCTCTGTACTCAAGGGAAACCACACTGAAGTACTCACCATACAAAGGTAAAAGGGAGCATAATCCTCTTGATTCTTTACCAAGTGCCTGTGCTTTCTGCTAAGTGATTTACATTTATCTCTCTGAATCCTCACAGAGACTATGTAATAGATATGATCTTTCTCCTAATACAGTGAGGCACTGAGGTTCAGTGAGGCTTAAGTAACTTATTCAAAGTGGCACAGCTAAGTGTGACAAAGCTAAGGTGCCAACATCCGGTGTCTGGCTTCCGAGGCAGTATCCCTCTCCCTGTTCTTCACTGTTTCTGATATCAGGACATTGTGGTCTGAGAATTCTGAGAAGACTCCATGTGGTAATTCGTTGTTGGAGTTTTCAGAAGCTTTGAGAATGATTCAGGGAAGGACATTTTAAATATCCAGGCACAGCACCATAAGAGAGTCCTAAAACGACAGGGTTATCAGTAAAAACAGATGGTTAAAACACCCTTATTATTAAACATTTAGATATCGCGTATATAGTCATTCTAAATGGAATCCCATTAACGAGCCAACGAAAGGTCATGAAACAGCTGTTGCAGAAGGGACACAGACATCCAACGGGAGAAACAAAGGAAGGGGCGCCCCCCTACCCCACCTAGCTCAGTGCTCCATCCGTGTGTGAAATCACTCGGCCAAGCTCCTCTATTCCATCCAGATCTGTCTGTTCTCCTCATAAAGATCTTTGAGAACAAAGAGTACAAAGATTTAGTTAGAAAATTAATCTTGAAATGAAGTAGAGGGGTCCTGACTGCCAGAGACTGACCAGGGAAGGATGTCCTCACCGTGCACGGACTGTTACTGGCAGAGATCTCTGTGTATCTGGAGGTTCGGGCCAGTATTGTGCTTTGGAAATTGGAGAAAGAAATTGGAGAAAAACAGAATTTGGACCCCAGCATAGCACTCAGCATCTCTCCACATGGCAAATTACAAATGGAACCTCTGTGTCCCTGTTGCGGGAAGGAGAGGTTTTTTTGTGTGATTAAGGCATCAGATTGTTTACAGATCTAATCATTTTCTCTTGGTCTGATAAAGTGCTGGAAGATTGACCTCTTGAACATTAATTCATAAATGCTTACTTGTAGAAACAGGTGGATTTGTCTAAATGTGAGGAAAGCATTAATACCCCTTGCCTGATACTGAAACTCTTGCCTTTAAACGTGAGAATCGTTCCAGGGACCTCCAGGAGCTCAGCTGTGCCGTAGGAGGTTAGTTCTCTGACCATCATTGCCAGGAGAGTCCTTTTCCTCTTCTGTATTGTCCCTGGATGCTGTTCAGTCACATAGCTGTAATGCCAAACCCTCACCTAAATAATCAGCACTTGTCTCTTAACATATGTAAACCTCTCATCTCCCAACAAAACCTTAACACACATTGTCTAGAGTTGTAATATCACCTGGAAGTCTTGATGAAATGTCAGGACATTCGGATTCAGTAGCTCATAGTAGTGGGGGGGGGGGAGGAGGGGTTTTGGAGCTGAGATTCTGCATTTCCAGCATAGCTTCTGGGTATGTCAGTGCTTCTGACCCATGAACAAAACTTAGAATACCAAGAGCTTAGAAGCCCACCTTGATTTTCTTTTGAGTATTTTGAAGGTCATTTGGTCCCTACAAAAATGTGCCCCTTGAAACTGCCTCATTGTTACCAACAAACTGTTCTGGGCACCACTGAAGAAATGTGCAAACAGATGGGGATAGAGTTAGAAACACTGAGAACATCACACGAGAGCTGTTCTCATTGGCCACACTGTTTTAGCTCTCGGCGCAAGCACAAACTGCTGACCTAAAGGCTTATTCTCAAAATTACACACACACACAAATGGATTTTGCCAACACTACTTGACTAATATGCTTGTTCCTGAGACTACCAGCCTTGTTTTATTCAGTCTCAAATTGGTTATTTTTCTTCGAGCAATTTCAATTATTGTATAGGGTAAAAAGATTTAAATGTTAAAGCACATCAACAAAAGTAGCTCAATTGTGTATTTAAATTCTGTATTTGTTTTAACAGAAGTAATGCTTGTTATTCTGCCTCTATTTTAGGGTTTTCATTTTCTGTCTGGAGAATTCAGTCATTTTAAGGTCTCTGTCTCTCACACACACACACACAAACACACAAACTATTGTGGAAATGCAGCTAGTCCAAAACATGTTTAACTGTCTAGAACAGATGAGGGAAAGGGGTATTGAACTAGGCAGCTTTTTCCAGATGCTTTAGAAATGCTTACTTAATATGTAGTGCCTCTTACCCAAAAAGCATAGCTATGTGTTATCTTATATAGAAAAACACCTTATTTGGAGAAAAATTAAAATAAACATGTGGTTATATATAAACTGTACCAGTTATTAGGTTTATCCCTTACATTCATTTTTGAAAACTGCCTGCCTCGATCGAATCTTTACCACCACATTTCAGTAATGTCCTCCTGGTCACTGTCCCTGTCTGTAGAGGCTATCTATTCTAAGTAGATATCAACTCCAAAACAATTTGTTAAAAGACCCTTACTTTAAGGAGATTAAGACCTTAAGAACCTTTTATCATATCATTCTCTTATTTCGAGACATTTGCTCAAAACCTCTAGTTCTCAACCCACTACTCAACACCCTTCATCAAATAAATTAATAACCAAAATCTTAGATTTGAGAGACCAGTATATTCCTCAACAAAGGTAAAATAAGGAGCGTACACCAGTAAGTTAGCCGTGATTTGTTTTCTCTTGTCCATACTGATCTGTGCTATTTAACTATGAATTCAATTTCTTTAAAAATATATAGATCTATTCAAATTATTTCTTCTTCAGTGAATTTTGGTAGTTTGTATATTCAGAAGAATTTCTATTTCATCAAAGTTGTTAAATGTATGTGCATAGAGGTTTTTTTGTCATATTCCCTTAGTACACTTTTAACATATGTTGGGTCTGTAATGATACCATCTTTTTTCCTCCTGGTATTTATAATTTGTTTCTTCTCTCTCTCACTTTCTCTCTCTCTCTCTCACTCACTTTCTCTCTCTAGTTAATCTGTACAAAGTTTTACTAATCTTATTAGACATTTGAAAAAGCCAATTTCTGGTTGTATTTATTTTTCTGTTTTTAATTTTATGTATTTATGCTTTTTATTATTTAGTTTTTCTGATAACTTTGGTTTAGTTTGCTCTTTTTCTAATTTCCTAAAGAAGAATTATATCATTAACTTGGAGTCTCTTTTCTTTCCTCATATATGCATTTAATGACATAGTTTCCCCTAAGCACTACTGTAGTTTTACCTCACCAATTTTGATATGTTGTACTTTCATTGATACTTGCTTTCTGGTCCCTGGATTGTTTATAATCTAATTTCTTATCTTAATTATTACCTAATTCTAAGAATTGGGGGATTTTCCAGATGTTTTTCTGTTGTTGATTTCTAGATTAATTCCATTATGATTAGAGGATATATTTTGAATGATTTTAATACTTTTGAGTATGTTATGGTTGTTTTATGACCCAGTATATATTCTATCTTGATAGGTATTCCCTCTGCACTTGAAAAAAATGTATATTCTGGTCTTCTTTGGTGGGATGGTGTTGTTCAGGTCTTCTATCATCTTGGTAATTTTTTTGTCTATTTGTTCTATTACTGAAAGATGATACTAAAACCCTCCAAATATAATTGTGGGTTTGTATATTTCTCCTTGCAATTCTTCCAGTTGTATTTTAATACCATTTTTGGTTTTGGTTTTGGCTTTCCTGTGTGTGCATACATATAAAAGATTGTCTTCTTAGTGAATTGACCCCTTATTACATAATGATGCCTCTTGGTAATTTTCCTTGTTCTTAAGTCTACTTTGTTTAATATTAATAGAAACAATGCAGCTTTTTTTTAAATTAAGTGTTTGCACATTACATATTTTTCTTTTTACTTTTAACCTATCTATATCAGGATGTTTCAAGTGAGAGTCTGAGTTTTTTTGTCCGACTTAATGATCACTGTCTTTTATTTGATGTGCTTAGACCATTTATATTTTATGTAATTATTGATACATTGGTGTTTTAGTCTGCCATTATTTCGGTTTTTGCCCCCACTATTTTATATTCTTTCCCCTCTTGTGAGTCAGTTTGAAATATTTAGCTATATATTTATATTCCATCTTAATTTATCTACTCTTTTTGTCTTTATCTCTTTGTGTGGTTGTTCTAGGCATTGCTACATACAAATGTTCCTTTTTATAATCTATTAAAATTAATATTTTACCCCTCACATAAAATGTAGGATATGTATCCTCCCCCTTTTATGTTGTATCTGTAGTTGTCATATGTATTACATCTACATATTACATTACATTAAAACCTAACCAGGCAGTACTATAATTTTGGCTTTCTATCATCATATGTATTTCAAAAAACTTTAGAGGAGAAAATAATCTGTCATATTTACCTAGTCATTTACCATTTATGTTGCTCTTCCTTCATGTCTAAAGTTCCAATTTTCTTTTTTGCTGAAATTCTTCCTTTAACATTTTAGAGAAGGCATGCTTTTGACTAATTCTCTTTGTTTTCTTTCAACTCAATCTGTTGTCGTTATTCCTTCATTCTTCAAAGATATTTTTATTGGATAGAGAATCCTTTGTTGGCAGTTCATTTCTTATGCTACTTTTAAAATGTTGTGTCCCTTTATTCTGTCCTTTATTGTTTCTCATGAAACATCCACAGTCATTCAAATATAATTGTGATATTTTTCTCTGGAAGCTTTCTAGATTTTTTTTTAATGTTGGTTTTCAGCAGTTTGATTAAGATGTATCTGGACATGGTTGGGGCTCCTGGGTGGCTCAATCAGTTGAGCATCTGACTCTTGGTTTCTGTTTGTGGGTTTGAGCCCCACATCAGGCTCCATACTGACAGAATCCTGCTTGGGATTCTCTCCTCTCTCTCTCTCTCTCTCTCAAAAATAAATAAATAAACTTAAAAAAAAAAGATGTATCTGGAAATGGTTTTCTTTGAGTTTATCCAGTTAAGGGTTCATTAAGTTTCTTGAAACTGTAATCTCTTTTACCAAATTTTGGAGGTTTTCAGTAATTTGTTCTTTATTCTGCATGGTTTCAATTGGCATGAATGTTATATTTTTTTATACTATTCCACAGGTTCCTGAGGCTCTGCTTTTTTTTTTCCAACATAATTTTCTCTGATATTCAGATTGAATATTTTCTATTGCTCTATTCAAGTTTACTAATTCTTTTCTGTGTCATTACTTAATTTTTTTAGTTCTAAAATGTCCATTTTATTTTTTACAGCTTCTCTTTCCCTGCTGAGAACTATTATCTTTCCATTTGTTTCAAGATTGTTCAACCTTACTTCATGAAACATAGTTATTATAGCTGTTTTAAAGGTCTTTTGTTTTGTTTTGTTTTGGGGATTTAGATCACCAGGATACACATCAACACAGGGTGGGCAGCTGTTGAGTGTTTTTTTCCTTATGAGTTGTTGAGATTTTCTCTTTTTTTGTGTATCAAGTAAGTTTAAATTGAATCCTAGACATTTTGAATATAATCTTATAAAACTCTGAGTCCTTTTGAAATCTTTGGGTTGTAGGACTTCCAGTTCTAGCCAAGTTGACTGGTTTCACCATCTCTTGGAAATACTCCCCACCCCCACCACCACCAAAAGGACAAAATATATGCAAAAGTGGTTTTCAAGACACTGGATATCAGGCCATTAAGGACAGTAATCTGTAAGGGATAGGAACAAAATGAGGAGAACTCTAAGATTGCCCCTTTAAATTTTGTGAAAGAGTTATTAGACCGTGATGCAGGAGGTGGAAGCAAAAGCAGACCACAGTGGCTTCCCTGAGTTGAGTAGGTTAAGTTGAACAACCATGGAGACCAAAGTGGCTAGAATTTACAGTACATATAATGGAGATGGGAGAGATGTGAAGGGGTCGGACCCACTTTGAGTATTCTGAATAATACTGATCATTGTACGTGTGTGAGGAAACTACTTGATGTTAGCAAATAACCACCCCAGAAAGATCAGAGGAAACATTCTTTGGAGTTCACACAGGACCAGAAATATGACCTGTTTTCACCAGCCAGAAAGGAAAACCTTATATCCCATGGAAAATCTAATAAAGTACTCAGAAGTATCTTATTTCAGTAGTGAGAAATAATGAGCCTTAGGTTAAATGCTGCTCTGATTCTGCCTGAACAAATCTTAAAAGCAAGACACAAAAGACCAAACTGTTTCTTAATTACATCTCAAGGGGAAAAAAAAAGATTGAGAATATTTATAGGATAACAAAAATGTCCAGCACCTAACAAAGTAAAATTCACAATACCTGGAATCCAGTTTAAAAGTCACCAGACATGCAGAAGAACAGAAAAATATGATCAATAATGAGAACAAAAGCCAATCAATCCAGAATTGACAAAGATGTTAGAATTGGCAGAGACATTAAAAGATATTATAACCATATTATATATGTTCATAAATTTAAGTAGAGACATAAGAAGATATTTTTAAAATCCAAATCAAATTTCTAGAGATGAAAACTATAATGTCTAAGATGAAAATTACATTGGATGGTATTAATAGCAGGTTAGATATTATTAGAAATAAAGATTAATGAACTTGAAGACAGAAATAGTAACTATCCAAGCCAAAATATGGAGAAAAAGGAATACAGAAAAAAAATCAGTTAACTGTGGGCTAACTTCCAGAAACCTAATATTAATGTAATTGAAATCTCTAAACTAGAGGAAGCAGGAAGAAAATTAAAATATTTGAAGTAGTAGGAGGAAAATCTCCCAAATTCAATAAATGCTACAAACCCCTACAATCAGCAGACTCACTGAACACACACTTGCTCAAAATAATGATAAAAAGAAAATTCTTAAAATCAATCAGAAAAAAAGATTTTTCAGGTGTAAAAGAATGAAAATAAGGATGACATAAGATCGCTTATTGGAAGCAAGGCCAACAGGAAGATGGTAGACAACATTCTAAAAGTACTAAAATAAAAATCATTTAAAATTTTTTTAATGTTTTATTTGTTTCTGAGAGAGAGATAGCATGAGCAGAGGAGGGCCAGAGGGAGAGGGAGACACAGAATCTGAAACAGCCTCCAGGCTCTAAGCTAGCTGTCAGCACAGAGTCCGATGCCGGGCTCTAACCCACGAACGGTGAGACCCTGACCTGAGCTGAAGTCTGACACTTAACCGACTGAACCACTCAGGCACCCCTAAAATAAAAATTATTATATAGAAATATTTACCCAGTGAAAATATCTTTCAAAATTATATCAAAATAAACCATTTTTCAGACCTAAAAAAAGCTGAAATAATTCATTGTCAGCATGAAATGTTAAAGGACGTCTTCTGGCCCAAGGTAACTGATTATCAGATTTAAAACTATATATATATATTTGAAAAGACTAGAAAATACCAGACATATAAGATTTCTTTTATTTAAATATCTTTAAAAAATAAATTTTTATACACATTTGATAAGGAATCAGGTTCAAACATATGTTGTCATTCAAGACAATATATGTGTGTCTGCACAGTTTGTGCATTGTGTGTGTGTGTGTACATACATATATAGAATCTTGACTTTTATTTATACCAATATATGTAATACAAAAAGTTCTACCATCCTAATATTAGTTATAAAAAACCTGTTGTGATTATATTATCATAAAAGGTATAATTCAGAGCAAAGAATATGAGATAAAAAAAGTTTAATAATTATAAAAGAAACAACTCATAAATAATACAAAAACTTTTATGTACCTAATAATAGAGCTTCAAAATATTTGAGGAAGAAATTAATAGAATTGTAAGGACAAATAAACAAATCTAAACTTATATTCAGAGATATATATATTCCTTCATCAAAAATTGATAGAACATAGATAAAAATTCTAAAATAACTTCTGGCAAACTGAATCCAACAATATGTTAAAAGAAAAATACAACAAGGTCATGAAGGATTTTTTCCAGGAATACATGGCTGGTGTAACATTAGAAAATCAATCAATCAAAAAGAATAAAATCTTGCCATTTGCAACAACATGGATGGAAGTAGAGTGTATTATGCTAAGTGAAATAAGTCAGTCAGAGACAGACAAGTATCATATGATTTCACTCATATGTGGAATTCAGGAAACAAAACAGATGAACATAGAGGAAAGGAAGGGAAAAAAAGATAAAAACAGAGAGGGAGGCAAACCATAAGAGATTCTTTTTTTTTTAATTTTTATTTATTTTCGAGAGAGAGCAAGAGAGACAGTGTGAGCCAAGGAGAGGCAGAGAGAGAGGGAAACACAGAATCTGAAGTTGGCTCCAGGCTCTGAGCTGTCAGCACAGAGCCCAATGCAGGGCTCAAACACATGAACCATGAGATCATGACCTGAGCTGAAGTCGGAGGCCCAACTGAGCCACCCAGGCACCCCAAACCATAAGAGACTCTTACTTTTTTTTTTTTTTTATTTCTAGGAAAGAGAGAGAGAGACAGCGTGAGCAGGGGAGGGTCAGAGAGAGACGGAGACACAGACTCTGACACAGGCTCCAGGCTCTGAGCTGGCAGTCCGCACAGAGCCCGACGTGGGGCTCGAACCCAGGAACCGCGAGATCATGACCTAAGCGAAAGTCGGACGCTTAACCGACTAAGCCACCCAGGTGCCCCCATAAGAGACTCTTAAATAGAGAGAATAAACTGAGGGTTGCTGGAGATAAGATGGGAAAGGATGGGCTAAATGGGTGATGAACATTAAGGAGGGCACTTTTTGGGATAAGCACTGGGTATTATATGTAAGTGATGAATCACTGGGTACTACTCCTGAAACTAATACTACACTATATGTTAACTAACATTTAAAATCTAAATTAAAAAAAAAAAGAAATCATTCTGATTCATCATATTAACAAAATAAATTAGAAAAAACATATTATCATGTTAATAAGTGGAGAAAAAGCATTTAACAAAATCAAACATTCATTCTGATAAAAACCCTCAGCATTTGGTGTAGAAAAAAGCCTTCTTAGCCTGGCAAACATCATACATAATGGTGAAAGATTCAATTCTTCTAACTAAGGCCAGGAATCAGACAGAAATGTTGCTCTCACCACTTCTATTCAGTATTGTACTCGTGGTTCTAGTCACTGTGACTAGCCAAGAAGAAGGAATAGAAATTGTCCAGATTTAAAAAGAAGTAAAATTTATGGAGAAAATTTGATGAAATTTTACCTAAATAAATAAAAGCTACTAGAAATAGTAAGTAGATTTAGCAAGGTTGCAGAGTATAAGTTTAATATACAAAAATTAGTTATATTTTTATATATTAACAAATAGTTAGAAATTGAAATTTAAAAGCAATAACACACAATATTATCCCAAAATATGACATAACTGGGAGTAAATCTGACAAAAAGTATGCAAGACCTGTACAATGTGATCCCAGTTAAAATTCTGGCTGATTTTTCTTTGTTTTTTTGTGGAGGGCAGGTAGAAGTTGCCAAGCTAATTCTAAATTTTATTGAAATACAAAAAGAATGTAAATTAGTTTTAAATAAAACATAAAGTTAAAGAATTAACTCTTCTTGATTTCTTTCTTCTTCTTCTTCTTCTTTTTTTTTGACAGGCAGAGAGTACATGTCAGTGTGAGGGGAGAGGCAGAGAGAGAGAGGAAGAGAGAGAATCCCAGGCAATCTTGGTGTTGTCAGCACAGAGCAGGAAGCTGGGCCGAATTCACAGACTGTGAGATCATGATCTAAGCCAAAATCAAGAGTCAGACCCTTGACCGCTTACCTGACTGAGCCTCCCAGGTGCCCCAAACTCTTCCTTTTTTCAAGGCTATTATAAAACGGAAGTAATCCAAACAGTGGAATTGGCATGAAAATAAATAGATCAATAGAAAAGAAGAAAGATTCTAAATATATATGAATATATCAACAAGTATAGGCAACTGATTTTTGACCAAGGTACAAAGGCAGGAAAGTGGTAAATTGGATATCCTATGCAAAAGAGAGAAAGGGAGAACTTCAATCTATACATCATACTATTTATAAAAATTAACTCAAAATAAATCATAGATTTAAGCATAAAATCTAAACTTCTGGAAGAAAACAAGAAAATAAAAAGATAAGCTACAGACTAAGAAAAAAATACTTTGTCCATTTTTAATATTGAGTTCACTATTTCCTTATTGAGTTTCAAGAATAGTGTAGATAAAAGTCTTGTACAAGACGTATGTTTTAAATATATTTTGGTTGTCTTCTTATTCCTTAAACAGTCTCTTTTTTTCTCCAAATTTTTATTTAAATTCCATTTAGTTGGAGCACCTGGGTGGCTCAGTTGGTTAAGCATCTGACTCCTGGTTTTGTCTCAGGTCATAATCTCATGGTTTGTGGGTTAGAGCCCCATGTCGACAGGGCAAAACCTGCTTGAGATTCTCTCTCTCCCTCTCTCTCTGCCTGTCCCCTGATTGTTCTCTACCTCTCTCCCTCTCAAAATAAATAAAAATTTTTAAAAATGAAATAAATTCCATTTGGTTAACATAGTTGAATATTAGTTAGAGGTATAAAATTTTATGATTCGTAGAATTTCATGACTCATAGAATTTCATGATTCATCACTTACATACAACATCCAGTGCTCATCACAACAAGTGCCCTCCTTAATCTCCATCACCTATTTAACCCATCTTCTCATCAATCTCCCCTTCAGAAACCATCAGTTTAAACAGAGTCTTTGAAAGAGAAGCCATTTTTAATTTTAATAAGGTCTGTCTTATCAACGTGTTCATTCATGGATCATGCTTTTCGTATCATATTGAAGAACTCTCACCTAACCCAAGGTCACATATGTCCACTCCTTGTTTTCTCCTAGAAGTTTTATAACTAGGTTTTACATCAGTACTCTAATCTACTTTATTACATTGTGCAAAACAAAAACTAAAGCCAAAAAATTTTTAAAGTTTGAAAATATTTATAAATCAATAAAGGACTTATATCCAGAACATACAAAATAACTCAAAACTCAGTAATAAGAAAATATACAACCTAGTGAAATAAGTAAAAACAATGAATAGATACTCCACCAAAGAAGATGTACAGGTGGTTAATGAGCATTTGACAAGATGCTTAATATTATCAGTTATTAGGAAAATGCAAACTAAAACCACAGTGAAATAACACTAGTCACCTAATAGCATGACTAAAATTGAAAAAAACTGGTCAAACCAAATATTGGCAAGGATGTGGAGGAAATAGAACTTTCGTGGGCTGCTTTTCATAGGTCAGATTTTTAAATGGTACGCTCATTTTGGAAATGAGTTTAGTAGTTTCTTGGAAAAGTTAAGCACATACTATGTGATCCATCTTTCCTCTCTGAGATCTTACCCAGGAGAAATGAAAACATATGTCCCCACAAAACTGCAATTTGGGCTTTTATTAATAGCCCCAAACTGGAAACAGCCCAAATGTCATTTAGTAGAGGTAAACAGACAAACATATTTTGTATACCCACATGTATTAGTCTATATCCACATGTATTAGCTTCTTAGGGCTTCCAGGACAAAATGGTGGCCTACCCAACAGGTATTTATTATTTCACAGTTCTAGAGGCTAGAAATATAAATTCAAGGTGTCAGGGTTGGTTCCTTCTAAGTGCTGTGAAAGAGATCAGTTCCAGACCTCTCTCCTAGCCTCTGTCAGCCTCAGGAATTTCTTGACTTATAGTTGTTGTTCTCCCTGTATGTTTACATCCCTTTCCCTCTGTGCATTTCTCTGTGTCCAAATTTTCTTATTTTATAAGGACACCAGTCATATTGGATGAGAGACCACCCTAATAACCTCATTTTAACTTGACTATCTCTGTACTGACCCCATTTCTAAAGAAGGTCATGTTCTAAAGGACTAGAGGCCAGGACTTCAACATATCTTGTGTAGGGAAGGGTAGGGGGAGACACATTCTGCCCATAACTCTATGCAGTGGTTACTATTCTTCAATAAAAAGCAAGAACATGATTCTGAACACATTTATGGATGAAAGAAACCAGACCCCCCCCCAAAATACACCATACTATATGATTCCATTGATATAAAATCCTACAAAATGTAAACAATCTATAAATGATTTACTTTCATTATAGAAGGCAGATCGGTGATTGCCTGAAGCAAGAGATATGTGGAAACTTTTGTTGGTGATGAATGTTTGCTGTTTTTACTGTGATAATTTTGGTCATGCAGACAAAATGATTTAGAGAAAGACCAATCAAATTCAGTCAGTGGAATGCAACAACACAGAAAAGTAATCCAATTATTGGCAAAGTTGGGAATCATTATCCAGGACAAAGGAACCAGTGGTACTCCCCTCTAGCTTCATCATCATGTCAGTTATGCTCTCTGTATAGGCATACCTCCCAGATAGTATGAGTTTGGTTCCAGACCACCACAGTCAAGTGACCTTGAAAAGAGGAACTTAACGGAGGACCATGGGGGAGAAGAAGGAGGGAAATGGGGAGAAGGAGAGAGGCAAACCATGAGAGACTCTTGAATGCTGAGAACAAACTGAGGACTGATGGGTGTGTGTGTGGGGGTGATAGGCATGGAGGAGGGCACTTGTGGGGATGAGCACTGGGTATTATATGGAAACCAACTTGACAATAAACTATTTGTAAAAAATAAATTAAATAAATAAATACCAGGGAACCATCCCTTTAAAATATTAAAAAATAAATTAATTACTTAAATTAAAAAAAAAAAGAATACTTCCTGAACAGACAGACCTTGAACAGTCAATGAGCCTTCTTTAATATAGCAATACTCACAGGTGCAGAGCCTATAACAAGCTTTTAAAACTAACAAGAGACAGAAAGCTAGTCAAAATGACAAGACAGAAGAACTCTCCTCTAAAGAAATTCCAGGAAGAAAGAACAGCTAAACAGCTGCATAAAACAGATATAAGCAACATAACTGAACAAGAATTTAGAACAATAGTGATAAAATTAATCGCTGAGCTCGAAAAAAGCATGGAAGCAATCAGAGAAGATATTTCTACAAAGACTATGGAGCTGAAAAACAGTTGTGATGAATTAAAAACTGCTATAAATGAGGTGTATAATAAAATGAAGGTGTCCAATGCACGGATTGAAGAGGCAGAAAGGAGAATAGGTGAATTAGAAAACAAAATTATAAAGAAGAAGCCGAGAAAAAGATAAACTGTTCCAGGAACACGAAAGGAGAGTTCGAAAGCTGAGTGATACAATCAAATGGAACAATATCCATATCAGATGAATTCCAAAAGAGGAAGAGAGAGGGAAAGGCACTGAGGGAGTACTTGACAAATTATAGCTGAGAACTTCCCCAATCTGGGTAAGGAAACAGACATTGAAATCCAAGAGACACAGAGAACTCCCTTTAGATGTAACTTGAATCGATCTTCTGCATGACATATCATAGTGAAACTGGCAAAATATAAGGACAAAGAGAATTCTGAGAGCAGTTAGGGATAAAAGGGCCCTAACATACAAAGGGAGACCTATCAGAGTAGTGACAGGCCTATCTACTGAAACTTGGCGGGCCAGGAAGGAGTGGCAGGAAATCTTCAATGTGATGAACAGAAAAAATATGCAGCCAAGAATCCTCTATCCAGCAAAGCTATCATTCAGAACAGAAGGAGAGATAAAAGTCTTTCCAAATAAACAAAAATGGAAAGAATTCGTCACCACTAAACCAGCCCTACAAGAAATCCTGAGGGGGACTCTATGAGGGAAATGTTGCAAGGAATGCAAGGTACCAGAGACACCAACACAAGCATGAATCCTACAAAGGACACAATGACTCTAAATTCAAATTTTTCAATAATAGCACTGAATGTAAGTGGACTAAATGCTCCAATCAAAAGACATAGGGTAGCAGAATGGATAAAAAAACAAAATCCATCTATTTGCTGTCTATAAGAGACTCATTTTAGACCTGAGGACACCTTCAGATTGAACATAAGGGGATGGAGAAATATCTATCATGTCACTGGAAGTCAAAAGAAAGCTGGAGTAGCCATATTCATATCAGACAAACTAGACTTTAAAGGCAGTAAAAAAGGATGAAGAAGGGCATTATATAATAATTACAGGGTCTATCCATCAGGAAGAGATAACAATTATAAATGTGTATGCACTGAATATGGGAGCACCTAATACATAAAACAATCACAAACAGAAACAATCTTAAGGATAAGAATGTGCTAATAGCAAGGGACTTTAATATTCCACTTATAGCAATGGATAGATCAACTAGTCAGAAAATCACTAAAGAAACAATGGACTTGAATGACACATTGGACCAGATGGATTTGACAGATATATTTAGAATTCTACATCCTGAGGCTATGGAATTCATTTTATTCTCCAGTGAGCATGACACATTCTCCAAGATAGATCACTTACTGGGTTATAAAGCAGCCCTCAAAAAATATAAAAGAAGCAAGATCATACCATGCACATTTTCGGATCACAATGCTATGAAACACGAACTCAATCACAGAAAAAAGACTGGAAAACCTCCAAAAACATGGAGGTTAAATAACACACTACTAAAGAACGAATGGGCCAATCAGGCAATTAGAGAAGAAATTTAAAAATATATGGAAACAAATGAAAATGAAAATACAACTATCCAAACTCTTTGGGATGCAGCAAAGGCAGTCCTAGGAGGAAGTACATTGCTCTCCAAGCATATTTCACTAAACTAGAAAAAGCACAAATACAAAACCTAACAGCACACCTAAAGGAACTAGAAGGAGAGCAACAAAAGCACCCCTAACCCAGCAGAAGAAGAGAAGTAATAAAAATCAAGGCAGAAATAAACTATATAGAACCCAAAAAAATAAATGGTTGAATAGATCAATGAAAGCAAGAGTTGGCTTTTTGAAAAACTATACAAAATTGACAAACCTCTAGCCAGGCTTCTCAAAAAGAAAAGAGAAAGCACCTAAATAGACAAAATCATGAAGGAAAATGGATTTATTACAACCAATCCCTCAGAAATACAAACAATTATCAGGGAATACTATGAAAAATTATATGCCAACAAACTTTTAAGAAATGGAAAATACGGGGCGCCTGGATGGCTTAGTGGGTTAAACGTCCGACTTTCACTTGGGTCATGATCTCGCGGTTCGTGGGTTCGAGCCCCGCGTCGGGCTCTGTGCTGACTGCCAGCTCAGAGCCTGGAGCCTGTGTCAGAGTCTGTGTCTCCCTCTCTCTCTGACCCTCCCCTGCTCACGCTGTCTCTCTCTCTCTCCTAGAAATAAATAAAACATTAAAAAAAATTAAAAAAAAAAAGAAGAAAATAAGAAATGGAAAATGCCTAAACACACATACACTACCAAAGTTCACACGAGAAGAGATAGAAAATCTGAACAGACCCATGACCAGTGAAGAAATTGAATCAGTTATCAAAAATCTCCCAACAAATAAGAGCCCTGGGCCAGATAGCTTCCCTGGGGAATTCTACCAGACATTTAAATCAGAGTTAATACCCACTCTTCTCAAGCCATTCCAAAAAATAGAAATCAAAGGAAAACTTCCATACTCATTCTATGATTCCCAAGCCAGACAGAGACCCAGCAAAAAAAGAGAACTACAGGTCAATAACCTTGATGAATACGGATGCAAAAATCCTCAACAAGATACTTGCAAATTGAATGCAACAGCACATAAAAAGAATTATCCACCACGATCAAGTGGGATTCATTCCTGGGTTATGGGGCTGGTTCAATATTCACAAATCAATCAATGTGATACATCACATTAACAAAAGAAAAGATAAAAACCATATGATCCTGTCGATAGATGCAGAAAAAGCATTTGACAAAATACAGCATCCCTTCTTAATAAAGACCTTCCAGAAAGTCGAGATAGAAGGAACTTTCTTAAATATCATAAAAAGCCATCTCTGAGAAGCCCTCAGCTAACATCATCCTCAACGGGGGAAAACTGAGAGCTTTCCTCCTGAGATCAGGAACCCGACACAGATGTCCATTCCCACCACTGTTGTTTAACATAGTGCTGGAAGTCCTAGCATCAGCCATCAGACAACAAAAGGAAATCAAAGGCATCAGAATTGGCAAAGAAGTCAAGTTTTCACTTTTCACAGACGACTTGATACTTTACATAGAAAACCCAGAAGACTCCACCAGAAGCCTACTAGAACAGATTCATGAATTCAGCAAAGTTTCAGGGTACAAAATCAATGTACAGAAATCAGCTGCATATTTATACACCAATAATGAAGCAACAGAAAGAGAAATCAAGAAACTGATCCCATTCACAATTGCACAACAAACCATAAAATACCTAGGAATAAACCTAACCAAAGATATAAGAGATCTGTATGATGAAAACTATATAAAACTTATGAAGGAAATTGAAGAAGACACAAAGAAATGGAAAAACATTCCATGCTCATGGATCAGAAGAACAAATATTGTTAAAATGTTATTACTACCCAAAGCAATCTTCATGTTCAATGAAATCCCAATCAAAATTGCACCAGCATTCTTCTCAAAACTAGAACAAACTATCCTAAAATTTGTATGGAACCACAAAAGCCAAAGGAATACTGAAGAAAATCAAAATGAGAAGCATCACCATCCCAGACTTTAGCCTCTACTATAAAGCTGTAATCATCCAGAAAGTTTGGTATTGGCACAAAAACAGACACATAGACCAATGGAATAGAATAAAGAACTCAGAGTAGAGTTCTCGGAATTGGACGCACAAATGTGCGGCCAATTAATTTTTGACAAAGCAGGAGAGAGTATCCAATGGAATAAAGACAGCCTCTTTAACAGATGATGCTGGGAGAACTGGACAGCAACATGCAGAAGAATGAAACTGGATCACTGCCTCACACCATAGACAAAAATAAACTCGAATTGAATAAAGGACCTGAATGCGAGACAAGAAACCATCAAAACCTTAGAGGAGAAAGCAGGAAACCACCTTCTTGACCTCAACTGCAGCAATTTCTTTCTTGACACATTCCCCAAAGGCAAAGGAATCAAGAGCAAAAATGAACTATTGGGACCTCTTCCAGATTAAAAGCTTCTGCACGGCAAGGGAAAGAATCAATAAAACTAATAGGCAACTGATGGAATGGGAAAAGATAGTTGCAAATGACATATCTGATAAAGGGCTAGTATCCATAATCTATAAGAAACTCACCAAACTCCATACCTGAAAAACAAATAATCCAGTGAAAAAATGGGCAGAAGACATGAACAGACACTTCTCCAAAGAGGACATCCAGATGGCCAAAAGACACATGAAACGATGCTCAATGTCCCTCATCTTCAGGGAAATACAAATCAAAACCACATTGAGATACCACCTCACGCCAGTCAGAGTGGCTAAAATGAACAAATCAGGAGACTACAGATGCTGGCGAGGATGTAGAGAAACGGGCACCCTCCTACATTGCTGGTGGGAATGTAAATGTGTGCAGCCCCTCTGGAAAACAGTGTGGAGGTGCCTCAAAAAATTAACAGTAGAACTCCCCTATGACCCAGCATTAGCACTGCTAGGAATTTACCCAAGGGATACAGGAGTGCTGATGTATAGGGGCACATGGACCCCAATGTTCATAGCAGCACTCTCAACAATAGCCAAAACATGGAAAGAGCCTAAGTGTCCATCAACGGACGAATGGATCAAGATGTGGTTTATCTATATAATGGAATACTACATGGAGATGAGAAAGAATGAAATCTGGCCATTTGTAGCAACTGGATGGAACTTGAGGGTGTTATGCTGATTGAAATAAGTCAGGCAGAGAAAGACAGATACCATATCCTACCACTTAAAGGGGTTTAGGAGAAACTTAACGGAGGACCATGGGAGGAGAAAGGGAAAAAATAATTGGGGAGAGGGAGGAAGGCAAACCATGAGAGACTCTTGAAAGCTGAGAACAAACTGAGGGCTGATGGGGGGTGGAATGGGGAAGGGGGGTGAGGGTCATGGAGGAGGGCACTTGTTGGGAAGAGCACTGGGTGTTATATGGAATAAACTATGAACAAAAAAATGTTTTAATAACTTACCCAGTGTTACAAAGCCATAATATGGCAGAGTTGGGACTTGAGCCAGAAAGCAGTCTGGCTCCAGTCTGGGTTCTTAACTACTATGCATTTACTGCCTTATATTTGGGATTAAATGTAAACTTTTAGCAGGAAAGAAATCAATGTTACTCAGTAAAAATGACAGTCCTTGTATTGAAGCAACAGTTTTCATTATCCAACATTAAAAAATACTTCTGCTCAGTTATTTTTACTATCTACAAAAGTTTGTAACACACAGTGGAGACACACAAATATCGATTAGTTGACTTGTCACATAGTCAGTTCTCAATTAGCCAAACTGATGAAACAGAGATCAGACAAGTACTCACGAATCCTTTATAGTTGGTCTGTGAATCTCTAATATGCTAGAGCAAGATGGAGAGGGTTTTGATCTAAGGTTACCCTTCCTAAATGTACTTCCCTTGTACATTTACTAAATTGTCTCTCAGATATTCTGCAAGCTATCAGTAGATTTTCTTTAACTTTCTCTCATTAAAAATATAATTTTCTATATTTTAGAAGACATTTTACTCCCTTAGCCACTGTGAATCTGTAACTTATCCCTTTGATAGCTCAAGGGTGGCCAGTGGGTTTCATCTGTAGTGTCAGCTCTGGGTAGCTGTGTCTCCCTTGGAACAATGGATGGAAGTATGAGGCTTTCTCCTGACAAAATCATATGGAGCTGTATCTACAAGGGACGAAGGGAGGCATGGACACAGAGTCACACTCATTGCCATCCTTGTGGCCCACCTCCCTACTCAGTACTATGTGTCCAGCCATCAGAGTACAGTAATGGTGAAGGATTCAAGCACCACTGTTAAGAGGATCCTCAAATAGTAAGAAGGATCTCCTCACTTTATTAAATTGAAGTTCAGTAAAGACAGAGCCATTACATTGATTTCCACTGGCATTCTTCAAAGTCAGCTGGGATTCTACTCCTCCTATTTCCTCAGCTTCAAGGGACTAGCCTCTCAAATACGTGATTCAGGAATCCAGGATCATTAGAAACCCTTTAACTTCAAAGTTGAGAAACTGGAGATGATGCAAGTCAAATCAAGGGTGGAAATGGAACCTGAAGACCTAGTACTTTGGCAATTGAACATAAGAATACTAGACTTATATGAGCATTGCTTTATCTATCTATGAAATGTTACCTATTTCTCAAGGGTGAATCACTGGAAATAAGAGAATACATTTACAGGATAAAGAAAGGGAATATCTGAAAATCATTAGAATTAATTTTCCTAATATTAATTTAGACAAAATCAAGTACTCCATTTAATGAAGTACGTGATGGGGGCATGGGTGGCTCAGTTGGTAGAGTGTCCGACTTCAGCTCAGGTCATCATCTCACAGTTCATGAGTTCAAGCCCTATGTCAGGCTCTGTGCTGACAACTCGGAGCCTGGAGCTTGCTTCAGATCTGTGTCTCCCTCTCTCTCTGTCCCTCTCTCACTCACATTCTGTCTCTCTCTGTCTCTCAAAAATGAATAAATGTTAAAAAATTTTTAATGAAGTGCATGACAACACTAAAAAAAGTTATTTGAAATGCTCTATGGAGGAAGTTACTCAATTTTCTTCCATCAAGTGGCCCACTTCCTAGGAATCTAAGGAGAAGGTCTCTGTTTGAAGAAAAGGAAAAATAAAAAATAGCTCAGTGGAAGACTGAAGAAGGGAAAGTTGGGTCAGCCCCTGCCATATACAGAAAAGCGTCTCAACCAAAAGGGCAGTGATTGCCTCAGAATACTGCACAGTCCTCAGAGCATGTTAACTCTTCTGCGTATTGCTTTCCTGCTGTACAGAGACACAGGACATCATGTTCATTCCTTCTACCTTAGAGACCCTGGCATCCTGGACTACTCCTCTGGTGCTTGGATTTCTTTTCCCATCGCCTGTGGCACATCTCTTCAGAGCAAAGATTTCAGGCCCATCTCTCTGGTGGACCAGCCTGAGACACCCATGAAAACTTATGGCAGAAAAAGAAATTACAAAGTTCTGTAAAAATATTTCTGCCATTTTAATTTTAGAACATGAGAAATAAACATCTAAAATTGAAAGTAGCCCAGTGGCTTTAAATACCTAGCTATTACTTGCTTTTTTTTTTTTTTAATAAACTGCCTAAATGAAACTGAACCCTTTATTCCTCCAAAAAAAAAAAAAAAAGACTGGATAGAACTATGTCATTTCACAAGGTGACTTTTTTTTCAAAGCCTTTTTGACTCTCAACTTTAAAAAGGATAACATTCAATAATAGCTAAAAGCCTCACATTATTCACTGCTCTTTGAGCTTCTTGTGAATGTGGTCTCTGATCATGGTGTTTTTGGATAGACTCCCTTTATAACAGCTGCCCAGTGATCCATTAAAATGACAAGCGAAGGGCCACATAGTGGGCTGAGTGCACTTAGTGCAACTGTGACAGGAGAGATGACAAAAAGGTTTCTTCTAGTCAGTTGCAGAGATGCCTCTACACCTGGGAGCAGAGGGAGAACTTTTAAGTTAAAGCATAGAATGATCTTTGAAACTCCAGGGACTGGAAATGGAATTGAAGAGCTGTGGTGCCAAATGAATCAAAGTGATTTTAAATTGGTATTCGAAACCAAAGGATGCAAAGCTAGTTAAAAGGATTTGCTATAATAACGTTCCAATTATTACCTCTTGTCAATAGGTCAAACTATCATCTTTATGAAGTTTTATGGACATCATCGAGTAGAGTAGATGACACCATCCAGGGTTATCCATTGTTAATTGGATACCCATAACAATATTCTCTGTTAATATCCCCCCATTGTTAATTACAATCAAACCTAGATTGTTTATACTAACAGAGCTTAGATGGATGACAGAGAACTGCAGGTCACCTCCCAGGGATTTTTTTTAGCCAGCAACCATTAATACTCATGAGCTTACTACTGCAAAGATCAAATTCTATAGCATAAGCTTTGAGAAACACAAATGTGAAAACTTTGCTTTTTTGACACAGGTTTTTTAAAGGGACTCCATTTCTAGTTAATGTGAGCAACAATGAATTGGATTAAGAAATAAGTGCTACATGATTTCTATCTGTTAGATTAAAATATTAAAGTCATAAATAAGAGGCCCTTCTGTTTTAAAATAATATTAGATGTACAAAAAGTTGCAAAAGAGAATGGAATAGAATCCCATGAAACTTTTACCCATCTTTCTCCAATGGTGACTCTTTTTACAACTGTAGTATGGTATCAAAATCAGTAAATTGACATTGGCACGTGACTATCAACTAGATTACAGACATTATCCAATTTCACCAGTTTTTACACAAACTCATTGTGTGTATGTGTGTGTGCGCATGTGTGTGTAACTTAAACGGTTTTATAGGCAAGTTCTGCCAAATTTTCAAGAAATAGATTATTCCCAGTGTATATTAGAGGAGTACCACATGAAATGTCAATATTTGGCCAGTTGAAAATCAACTCTAAGTTGTAAACTTGATATGATTCCATTTGCACTATTGAAAATTTACAATATTATGCTCTTCAATTTTGTTTTCTTACTGAGTTTATTTTTATTGCTTTGATTTTTTTCCACAGAAGTAAACAATATGGTATCTTTGAAAGAAATGTAAGTAGTTTTGGGGCACCTGGGTGGCCCAGTCAGTTAAGCATCTAACTTCACCTCAGGTCATGATCTCACAGCTCGTGAGTTTGAACCCCGAGTCCAGCTCTGTGCTGACAGCTCAGAGCCTGGAGCCTATTTTGGACTTTGTGTCTCCTTCTCTCTCTGCTCCTTTCTGCTCATGCTCTCTGTCTCTCAAAAATAAATAAACATTAAAAAAATAAGAGAGGGGCATCTGGGTGGCTCAGTCGGTTAGGAGTCCGACTTTGGCTCAGATCATGAGCGCACAGTTCATGAGTTTGAGCCCTGCATTGAGCTCTGTGCTGACAGCTCAGATCCTGGAACCTGCTTTGAATTCTGTGTCTTCCCTCTCTGCCCCTCCTCTGATCACACTCTGCTCTCTCTCTCTCAAAAATAAACAAACATTAAACAAATTTTTTAAAGAAATGTAAGTAGTTTTTATATCAATCTAAATGAACATTTTACAGCTGAGGCAAAGATTCTTTTGGATTTTCTACGTAGGCAATCTGATGTGAATAATGACAATTTTATTTCCTTTCAAATCCTAACATTCTTTATCCTTTTTCTTGATTTGTGGCTCTATTCCAGGATCACTAGAATAATGTAGAAAGAACATGATAGTAGTGACTTCTTGATTTTCTAATGGGATGATTCTAATGTTCGGTGTAGGTTTTGAGTAGATAACTTTAGTCATATTAAGGGAGTTCTCTTCTGTTTCTTACCATGTCTTTACCAAGAGCTTTTTTTTAATTAATCATGAAAGAGTATAGAATTTTACCAAATTCTCTCTCTGCCCCTATTGAAGTGTTTGTAGTTTTTTCTTCTAAATTTTTATGATTAACTACATTTAGAGATTTTCTTATGGTAACCACTCTTCCATCTCTAGGTTAAGCCCATCTTGGTCAGAATGTAGTTTCTGTTCTTTATATTACTGAATTTAGTATACTTTTATCATGCCTACCATTTTTTATTTTTTTATTTTATTTATTTATTTTTTTTAAATTTTCTTTTAATGTTTTATTTCTAGGAGAGAGAAAGAAAGAGAGAGAGACAGCGTGAGCAGATGAGGGTCAGAGAGAGAGGGAGTCACAGACTGAAACAGGCTCCAGGCTCTGAGCTGGCAGTCAGCACAGAGCCCGACACGGGGCTCGAACCCACGAACCGCGAGATCATGACCTAAGCGAAAGTCGGACGCTTAACCGACTAAGCCACCCAGGTGCCCCATGCCTACCATTTTTTAATGTAGATAAATGAGTGATATTGTCTTAGAATTTTTTTTTATTATACAGTCCTTGTCTGATTTTGGTGTCACAGTTGTGCTGACTTCAAAGGTAAGTTGGAAAAACGCACTTTTCTATTCTCTAGAAAAGTCTGTGCTGTGTGAAATTGCTGTTCTTGCAGATAATAGAATTCTAGAGTTTGGAGGAAAATAAGTTTTAATCAGCACACATGTACCATTACCATTAGTAATTTTTTATACTGGCATATTAAATAGTATGGTCAAGTTTTTTAAATGTGGTGGTTTTACATAACATAAATTGGTCCAGTCTTCCAGTTTACTAATTCTTTATTGGGGAAGGTGTTGTTTTCTGGAGCTCCAATAGGTGAATATAGTGGTGATCTGGAGAAAATCTTGTTGAGTATGGCAAATACCATGTGATGGTATCAGTAGTTGTTTTACCAGGGTTTAAAAAATCACAGCACAGTCACCAGATTTACATGCTTATCTTGCTACTATTTGGTGGAACATGGACCCTAATCCTGACAAACTGACATCAGAAAACTTAAAATCTTGAATTCCACACTGAAAAAAGACATAAATCTATTCAGTGCCTGATTTCCTGGGAAGTGTTTAGTGACTGTAAAGTAAGCAATGAAAGAAAACTGGCTGTTCATCAGTAGTTGCTGTCAAATTCTGGTCTCTCCAAATATATTGGCCACTGTTCATGTGCCTTGGGAAGCAGTCCTTATTCTTCCAGAGGAATATGCCAGAGAAGTAAGTACTCTTTGAAACTCACTTACATTTTGGGAAAAAAGAGATGCCTAACTCCCTCTACAGTGAAAAAAATAAATACATAAAACACACACACACAAAGACATAAGTCATAAGAGGCACTATCATAACTACTCCCTGGAATATACTCTCAACCCCTCAACTACTGCCTGGCCTCACTATAGTCATTTGGCCAAATCACAATCCTAGTTAAAACCAGCTGTTTGCATATTTCATTCCTGTCTCTGTACAGCTAATATGGCTACAAGAAAACACAATCACACTTACCGATCCTATTTCAAATTTCTAATTTTAAGTCAAATGGACCCTTACTTTATGAGGCCCAACTTCCCTATTTCATTCACTCTCCTATTCTGTTAGACACATACAGTCAATTCTTGTTATTTGCTGCAGTTACATTCTTTGAAGTCACAACAGTGAACTAATGCATACTGAGCCAGTCAGTGCTCCCAGGAAAAATACAGAGTTAGGTTCCTAGAGGCTTCTGGCCACATTTCCATCAACTATTATGTATGTATGTATGTATGTATGTATGTATGTATGTATGTATGATCTTGGTTTTTTTGTGTGTGTTCATTTAAAAACATCTTATTTAATCTATATTATTGATTCATTAACATTTAATTCAGAGGCAATAGCATTATACCTCATGCCCGAATTGTCTAATAGACATATTTTCTCCACACGGCACACTGCAGCCTCCTTACTCTTAGGAACACTAGACAGCGCTTCAGCACTATGCAAGGAGGTGGGCATTTTAAATAGCAAAATCACCATTTTGTATTAAAAATATGGCTCTAGGGGCACTTGGGTGGCTCAGCTGGTGAAGCATCTGACTTCGGCTTAGGTCATGATCTCATGGTTAGTGGGTTTGAGCCCCACATCAGGCTCTGTGCTGACAGCTAGCTCAGAGCCTGGAGCCTGTTTCAGATTCTGTGTCTCCCTCTCTCCCTGACCCTCCCCCACTCACATTGTCTCTCTCTCTCTCTTTCTCAGAAATAAATAAAACATTAAAAAAAATATGGCTCTAAATAGGCCACAAAAAGTTCCCTTTTTGCTAGACTGAAAGCTAAAACAATAAAGCACAATGTAACTTGTTCAATCTCAGCTGGATGGATACATGTCTGGTGACTATAGTTTTTCATAGCTCTGAGTGTGCACATATCTGCAAATGAAAACACGAAGACTAGATATTTGGGGGTGACAAGTTAATTTTAACAAATGGGTGAATTTGCAAATGTTAAATCCATGATGATGAGAATTAACTATATTTTTCCATCTTCTTCTCTCAAAACCTTCATCTTCTCCTCTACCCTCACTCTAACTCATGACCTTGTTTTTTATTTCTCCAAGAAATTTGAAGCAGTCAGAACATGTCACTGCCACAAACATTGTCAACCTTCCAGCATCTTCTCCCACATGCTCTATCTTCCAGCTCTCAAGAGATAAGTTCTCCTTGCTCCTATTTAAAATCATCCCCCCCCCCCCCACCAACACCCATCTGGGCACTAAGATCCCATACCCTCTTACCTCCTCAAGGATACTACTCTAGCTCTTTTGCTCTTTCTGCCAAGAATCAGTTTTTCTTTCTCCTAAGTCATTTCCATCAGTACAAAAATATGGTTCTCTCCTCTTTGTTAATAACTGTTCTGAAAATTAGTGTGAAAAACTTTTCAAAATACTCATACGGTTTGGAAAATTCCAGATTTCTGTCTGTCCTTAATACTAATGAAATAATCAGAAGTAACTAGCGTCTATAAGATTATTCATTGCAGCAGTATTCATAAAAGCAAACAATTAAATATGGGAAAGCATGGGTGGATCTAGAAGGTATTATGCTCACTGAAATAAGTTGCACAGATAAAAACAAATACCATATGATTTTACTTATATGTAGAATCTAGAAAACAAAATAAATGAATAAACAAACAAAAAAAAGCAGACAGACCCATAAATACAGAGAACAAACTGGTGATTGCCTGAAGGGTGGGTGTAGGGGGATGGGAAAAATGAGTGAAGGAGAGTTGGAGACACAGGCTTGCAGTTATGGAATGAGTAAGTCACAGAAATGAAAGGTACAATGTGAGGATTATAGTCAATGGCATATAACAGTGTTGTACGGTGACAGATGGTAGCTGTACTTGTGTGAGCGTCGCCTAATGTAAACTTGTGGAATCACTATGCTGTACACCTGAAATATAACATTGTATGTCTACTATACTCCAATTAAAGAAAAAAAGGAATTGAAAGCAACCTAAATAAACAGGAGGGGGCTGGTTAAATTTATACAGTAAAATATGATGGCAATATTATAAGCTATAGATATGAAGTGATATAGAGTATTCATTTCTATGAACTAAGTTAAAGTCATAAATTACTAAACAAATTATATCGTCCTACTTTTATTAAAAAAAGAAAAACACCTCATTTTGCCTATGTGGGTTTGCACTCTGAAAAGTTAATTGGAAGGATGTATGCCAACATTTTACTCCTGGTTTCTCTGACGGCCAAATCCAGGGTCTTAAGCACTCCACTAAAATGTCAGGTGTGCTTATTCTCAACTAAATCACAGCCCAGAAAGCCACGCTAAAACTGTACATGTTTTTCTAGCTTATTCTTAGAATGTTAAAAAAAAAAAAAAAAAGCTAGTTAGAGTTGCAATGTCTTCTTTTTCTTATATAGATACACCCTATTTAATTGTAACACTGGGAATGTAACCAAGAGTCTTCTTAACTCAACAAAACGGCTGCCACAGGGGTGAGCTGGGTTCATCTTTCCTTAGTGAAGTCAGAGACCAGGAAATCCAATACCCCTGGAGTAAAAGAACAAACAGTTCTTCAATAGCAAAAGCAGTGAACAAGTATCTTAAGGCTGTGTTAAACAAACAAACAAACAAAAAGCTCCAGTGCCAAAGAGCAAGCAGAGCATTTTCTAGGAGGTGTGTTTGTGGTGGGTTGACTAGTTCAAACCCAGACTTCCATCTTGCCAGGTGTTCCGATTCTCACAAATTGTCTCCATAGCTACTCCTCAGCTACTCCTCATCAGATGTTTTGAGAAATCCAGAGTATTTCCCAAAACCTAACCCAATTCCCTGAAACAATTAAGACCTAGCATCGGATTCTAAAACTCATGTCATACACTATTAAACAACAGTGCATAAAATAAGTAAAACATAAGAATAAGCAATAGAATTTAAACTTAATACTCTTTCAGTTGTCAAAGGACTTAAGTAAAATTATGTTTTTTCGTTTTCACTACAATCCTGTGGAACAGGAAGAGGTGGTACGGTTACTCTGTATTATAGGTGAAGAAAGCAGCACTCACTGGGAAGTGCTTTTGCTTAGTCGCATGTCCAATAAGACGAGGAGATAAGAGCCCATATCTGCTACTCCTGGTTTAGTGCCTTTGGCTTCATACCTTGCTGCTCAGTGTCTTTTCAGGCCTTTGTGTCTATGTACCCCCAAAGCAATCATACACCATCATCCCCACTTCTTTTCTGCTCACCTCAAATTCTCACCACTATGCCTTTACCTGTCCTTTTCCACTGTTTGCCCTACAAGCTCCCACATCAGTCAAGTTCAAGGACTGGATTCTGCCTTTATAGAAAACATATATTTAGGTTATATAGGTGTTTGCTTAATCCTTTTTATTTAAATGATAGTTTTATGTATCCTTCTGCTTTATATCTCAAACGAAGCAAAAATAAAAAGTTCTATGATGAAAAAAATGGTTAACTTTCAGGGTTGTTAAAAATTATGTCCTTTTTGGGGTAACTGGGTGGCTTAGCTCATTAAGTGCCCGACTCTTGATTTCAGCTCAGATCATGAGGTCATGATCTCACAGTTGGTGGGGTTGAGCCCCGTGAGGGGGTCATTGACAGCACAGAGACTGCTTAGGATCTTCTCCTCCCTCTTTCTCTGCCCCTCTCCTGCTTGTGCATACTCTCTCTCTCAAAATAAATAAATAAGCTTAAAAAAATCATGTTCTTTTCTTCCCCATATCTGTTAGCAGGTCAGGACAGAACTTTGACCCTTTCGTGACCCCAGTTTTTGCCTAGGTTGAGTCAGCTTCCCAAGTTGTTCCCATCCAGCCCTATGTCGGACTCCACGCCTGCAGAATTCATCCTCATTAGCACAAGAGTGCTGGCCAAACTCCTAAACTCTGGGAACCTCGTCTTCAGATCTGCCCTATCAATGTATGGACACAGAGGAATACCTAGAACTCTTTAAGTTAGGATTTTATGTGAAAATAGCAAAACAATGTACTGAATATGAATGAACCCATACTTCAAAATGAAAACTGTACAGTTTTTTAAATGCACGTAAAAGGGCATTTTTATCCAGGCAGGACCTGAGGAACCTTAGAACTCATGACCTCTGACCCAGAGGCCAGCTGTGATGATTCACTGCTTCCTAACTGTCATAGAACATTGGGAAAGTTCTTAACTGTCACTGACAGCAATGACCAGACATATCTCTTGATGCACCTGATGGAGCAGGAACCCTGTAGGGCCACTTGAAACCAATGTATATTTAGATACTTCTGCTGGACTGAGTGTCCCCAAAGGAAACCTGACAGAAAGGAAGAAGTAGAGTCCTGAGGGAAAATACCTGTGAATAAAGAAGTTTAGCCAGTGGGATCTGACACGGCAACCTGACACATATCATCCAGACAGCAGCAACCTCCTATGTATCCCTAAGCGAGCTTTTCTGCCCACCTACCCATGGCCTCCTCCCCTTCCCCGGGGGGGAAGTGTCCTCCAGAAAGTAGGGGGCTCCGGTTCAAAGGAACAAGCCAGGTCACCTGTGCTCTATACCATTGGGTTGGTGATCCAGAAGAGATGGGCAGCTATGGGGGGAGGGGCCTACATGGGAGGAGACAGGAGAATGGAGATGAGGCCAGAGAGATTGTAAAGCATGTGAGCCTTATGTTTAGGAATGTAAGTCTTCATATCTCCTCGGTGCTTCTGGAAGAAAAGTGAACTTACCTTCCTAGAAGAAGGACCATTCGGATTACCAGTGAAGACACACTTAGAAATCTTGAGGAATGTTTTTAAAAGAGATCATGAAGGGGGAAAAATAGAAATTTTTCTGAGAAGTGGGGTCCAGAGCAGGGAGAATGGCAGGGGCGCTACAAATGGGGAGCGTTCGTGTACTCAGGGGCAGATGAAACTGGCTGTAAACTCAAGGCATATGCGGTGGGGGACGATAGGAATCTGGAATTCTTCCACACTAAAGGGATCAGTGATAACCCTTAACCGGAGGGGACTAGGGAGCCATCCTGGCCCAGCCTCGGTCCTTTCCCTCATGTCCCAGGTACTCATATTCCATAGAACATGTCTCCATGGGTATCCTCTTCTTGCTTTGGTGACCTTATTTCTGAGACCTGAACTTTTTGCTTAGGAAGTTGCTCACAGAACAGCCTCCGACGACACGGTCTTTCCCATTTATTTTACAGCAGGCTCTGCTGCCCTGCGCTATGCTCTGTAAGGCTTGCTGTGGCCACGGGGGCTGCCCTCTCTAGCCCAAGCCTGCTGTGCCTGTTTCTGTGTTCTCTTTGGCAACTGCATTCTCTCTTTGGGACACAGCTTCTTTTTACATGCTGTGGTAATCAGAGAGGTGTTTTAAATACAGCTCAGCAGCTGAATCTTAGCTCAAAAGGATCCCTGTTAGACAGAAAAATTTAGATATGTTACCATTTTAACATAAAAGGTCAGTTCCTGCTTGAAATTAGAGGTGAAAAGTTTTCCCCACTAGTCTAAAGCATGACACCAACGCATTGCTTATACACAGGCAGTAGGCTTCTTTCTCTAGCTTCCCACCTGTCTTCTTGTCATAGGAGCTGATGGCAAGTCTATTTTGCTGATTTTGTGCCTGTAATGTAAACCTCCTACTGCCCACCTCTGGCCATTTCGCTTCTCTGTTTCTTGACTCGCCACCCAGTACCCTGATACCTAACCTCTAGGTAACCAGGTTACCTACTTGGTGTAGACTCTGGCTGCCCCTCCTTGTTATCTTCTTCAGAGAGCCAGTAGGATCCAGGTAGCAGGAGTCTGGCTTCACAGGAAGAACGGTCTGGAAGGTTCAGTCAAAGATGTTGAACTCTAGAAGTCAGTTGAAGGGAAAAGTAGATGTTGTAAGTCTACATAGATGTGTCCAGAGTTTGGAAATCCAGGTTTCTGGAGCACTAAGAGCCCCCTGGGAGTGGAAGTTGACACCTTTAGTAAAAGGTCCTATGATGTTACGAAAAGCACACAGCTTCCAAATTCTTATTCCGCCAGGTTGGTTGGGTGAATTCGGGCAAGTTACTGAAATCTTTTTCCAGATTTCAGGGAGGATGGGGAAGATCTGTGGAAGGTAGTTACCGGGAATGTTGTGGGTCTGGAGATCCAGAAGTGAAGGCAGAAGAGACTGAGAGCAGCAGGAGGTGCTGAGATGGCTCTGGCTGAGGACATTAGCCTGGGTTGTTTTGTAATACCTGTCCCAGCTCTGTGGCCTGGGAATCATCTTGATGCAGATGTTCTTTGTCTCCTGACTTCTGTAGCTCATTAAACTGCTTGCTTCTGAGACTATCAGTTCCCCTAAAAGAATCTGAGATGCCTACTTTATCCTTATGTTTCTTTTATATCCTTTGTATCCCCTAGCATGTTGAACAGCATCAAGTAGAGACCTCCCCAGCTCTAAAAAAGACATTAAGGTCTGACACCACAGCAGCCTCATTTTATCTTTTTCTCTGAATATTTTTATGTTCAGTTTAAAAATGATTTTAAATTTAAAAATGCATATTTTATAGGGTGAATGGCACTCTCCTACTTAAAACCTTACATATGCCTCTTTGTCAACCAGTCGAATTAAACTCATTGGAATGAAATCCACAATTCTTTACAGTCTTGCCCAAGCTTTCCAACATAATCTCCTGTCATGTTCTCCCATCCTAATTGCTCTGGTTCCTTCAGAAAGCCTAGACAATTCTAAATAGTGCCCTGCCTTCATATTTTTCCTTATGTTACTGTTCCTTCCCTCTCCTCTGCCTCTAAAGCACGCCTCTACCATATTCTCTTAAACATTACCTTGCTACTCCCTACTTCTTTCCTTTTTGAAAGCCACCTGTCTTCCCTGCTCCATACCCCCAGAGTCTACTTAATTTATTATCATGCCTGCATACAGTCTTATTATTTAGCTTGGATATGCATCCCATCTTCCCAACTGTGAGAAGTTTTAGGGCAATAGAGATGGTTTCTGCACTTTTTATACTCCTGACATTGCCTGATACAGAACACACACATTGCTGTTCAGTCAATGTTGAACTAAAATATAGGAAAAGAAAGCATACCAACCAACCCCTCTGAAGATGTGCCAACCTCGAGTTTTCTTTCTAAACCTGCCACTTTTGTCTCTTGGCTGAGCAATTCTCTATTCTTGCATGTCCTCACTTCCTTTAGTGTCCAAGTCAGTTGATCAACATTGATGATGCTATTGTGTGGCCAGCTCATAGGCAGAGAAGCCAGGTTTCCAGGAGTAAGCCAAGGAGAGCAGAAATCTTCACAACATTATAGTGGCTTTCTGATTTTGGTAGTCCATTGAAGAAGGGAGTTTGAAAGTTGTTGTATACTGTTAACGATTGTCTGCCCATGTCCTGCCTGAAATACCATGATTGTTTATGAAAAGTATCTTTAATAAAGCTGGATACAGTTTGGCTTGGAAAAAAAAAAAAAAAAAAGAAATCTTCACAACATTGCTTTCAGGATGCCTGAATCTGTCACATTGAGGTTAGACTAAAATGTCAGGAAAAGAAAAAATGAATGCCCAGAGGCTTTGCCTACAGAGGTCAAGACTGGTCAAGAAAGAGGTTAGACTCTTTCTACTTAATTGTATTTTAAATAGGTAAAGTTTAAAATGGAGATTTTGAGAAAATTGACAAAGTAGAAAACTATTTCAATGAAGCTTTTTTCCCCTGGATGTTCTTTAAGGTATAAAGTCTCAGGAGTCTTGGTTTATCTACTTCCTCAAAAGAAATCCAACTAATCCAACTGAGTTTACTCTCCAGTAATTTCCCTCAGGAATAAGAGATGAGAAAGATTTATTATGGTAATTGAAGGCAGAATGACTTTTAAAGTATTAAGGAGGCTATTCATAGCATTTTAGATCTTCTTACCAATGATTTCCAGGATATTTACATAACACAGTTGGTAGTATATACCAGAACATAAACACACAGTGTATTCTCTTAAATTAGAAAAAAATAGACTTGAAATGAATGCTATGCTTTCTTTTTTTTTTTTTAAATGTTTTTCTTTATTTCTGAGAGTGAGAAAGAACGAGAGAGAGAGCAGGGGAGGGTCAGAGAGAGAGGGAGACACAGAATGAGAAGCAGGCTCCAGGTTCTCACCTGTCAGCACATAGCCCGATGTGGGGCTCGAACCCACGAACCGTGATTTCATGACCTGAGCTGAAGTCGGATGCTCAACCGACTGAGCCACCCAGGTGCCCCGAATGCTACACTTTCCTAACCGAAGGAAACCTTTAAGCTCAAACTACAAAATTCTAAAAAGTCATTAACACCACACTGGAATGACCTTTACTCATATTCCCTCTTGGTATTCTTCAATCTTTAAAAAAAGAAAAAAAAAAAAAAAAAACCAAAAAAAAAAAACAAAAAAACAAAGCAAAAAAACCAACAATGAAAACCTGTCCTAGATACGATAAGTTCATCCTGCTTAGAAATGCAAATTTTTCCAAAACAAAAATAAGCCACCAATTCAGCCATTCATCAGTAGTGGGGGATTATGAAGATTCTTGGCTCTTGGGCTATCATTTCCCAGAAAAACCAAAAGACATCAGTTTTCATTATCCTTAGCATGATTAAAACCATTTTGATCCAAAAACACTTTGAGAGGTAGTCATGCACATGACACTCACTTCCTAAATCTCCTGTGTTCTGTACACTGTACAGCATTGCAGATACAGTCCCTGATGGAGGGTAGTCAAGTTCCATTGGTTAAAATTTAAATTATCAAGAGGATTTCCAAATCTATTATTTCTATCTAATTTTTTCGTCTTCTGAGTATGTGATTTCTAAAAATGTGGACCTTGAAAGATAGCATGCATTTCATGTTTACCTGTAAAACTGGACTCACGGCCCTCTCTAATAACTCCATGCCTTTTGACTTCACAAGCCAAAGTTCTCCACACACAAGCCAAAGTATTTCTAAAATGCAAACATGATCATGTCATTTTCCTATTTTAAATCCCTCAAAGGTCTTCCATTGCTCTTAGGATGAAGTCCAAATTCCTTATCTTGGCTTACAGAGTATTGGGTAGGTGCTGGCTTATCCAACTCCCTATGGTTTCATCCATCACCCTCACCATCAGCACACATCTCTGCTTCCCAGATACCCTGAAAATTCCTTTATTCTGTGTGGTCTGTTGTCTCCATGTCTTCTGCATTTTGTTCCCTCCTATGTCTTCTCCTGCCCTCCATACTTCTTAAGACTTGACTTCTCATGCACATGTTTGCACAACAAACTTTGTTTCCTTTGACCTTCCTTTGTGCCTTACATGCACAAATACATGTAAGAATGAATGCACTGGTGATGTGAAGAGTAAGATTTCTTAACTGTTACACCATACAAATTCTGTAGTGATTTTACAGGCCAACATGTAACTTATAATTTTAAATGCTGTCATATTTTTGTCTTGATTACGCCTCCCACCCCACCAAGTCGGTTAAATGTTTGATATATTATGAAATAAGTTCTGTTTTGAATTAAAAGCAACTCCACTATGTAGAGTGTTCTGGACATCTCTCTTGATGTCTGCAACTGGACTCTAATGAGATTAAGTATAATCACTCCAGCCGTCTGTGTTTGATTTGGCTTGGTCTTGACAATGTAAAAGAGTATACAGTAACATTAATATTTAATTAACATAAGAGGTATTTAATTTTCTCATTTGATAAATTAAGAGTGCAATAGAAAATCTAGGGGAATGATGAACTACAGTTTACTTGCCCATTTTTTACTAAATTTTACAGTTCCTAGAGATCCTTAGAAAAAAATATCATAGTACTTTCTGTAGTTCCATGGGGAAATAATGCATTTGGAAATATCTCTCTCTACCTCTAAACTTTTACTTTTAACTATTGAAATTCACAATCATATATTGTGTAAGAATTCACAATTTTTCCTGGTTGTTGGTTACTGCCCAAATATCTGGCCAGTGGTCTGAAATCCTCACTTTTCAGTTGTTTTAAAGCCAAGAAACCATAACCTTTATGTAACTTTAACCCAGGAAGCTTTTACTAAGCATTTACTATATTTCAAGGCATTCCTTCTTGAAAAAGCCCTTATTTGTATCCATCTACATGAGTGAATAAGTGTGTCAGGATGTGGAGGAGCAAATGTCTAAACACTGACATTGACTCTAGGACTCTGATAATAAGGCTGTCTCGGGGGTGGGCTTTCCTGAAGCCTCCTGATGCTTTGTCCCTCAGAAGCTGCACAGTTGTGCCCAGATAGGTGATGTCCTCTGTTGTACAGAGGTAGTATAGAATACCACTAGGATGAGACTGGAAAATGAGGGATTTGTGATATTAAGTTCTTAAAGAATTCCTTAAATCAAGGTTTGTGTAACCAAGGTTTTTATCTCCAGTCATGGTTTACCCATGATTCCCATTTCCAGCAGCCCAAGAGGTCCTAAGGTGAGTTCTGCAAGTCTTCCTGGAAGCGGTTGCTGGAGCTGCACACGGGGCCAGGGCTGGGGTTGGGGTGCGGCGGTCTTGAGAGGTTGCCCACTGCCCTGTAACCTCCTCCACCTGGAAAATCTTAACATCCAAATGGCAGGGGCAGGCCCTGTGCTGCCCACCCTGTCCTGGCATTTGTAGAGACACTGAACACTGAATCTGAGAACGAAGTGGGAAGCTTTTCAAAATGGACAAGTTTATCTTCATCAAACTCGTCCTTTTTATAGCTTGAGAACAAAGTTGAAAATAAAATTAGACCAAACTCAGGAATTAATACATTTAAGGGACCAGAGCAACTGAGAGTCGTTAAGATGTGGTAGAAAATAATATCCTTCCCAGACATAATATCAAAAACTTGGGCCATCTGCCAAAAAACAAGTCAGCAGCGCCTCTCTACGAATATGGTGCTGGGACCCCCGCAGAAGAGTCTGGTGACATTACGAGAAAAAAAATGTACAGCACTTGGTCTCTGATGAGGAAAGATAGGTGGAAGACATATGACTTCTTAGTGTAGCCAGCTGTCCCTCTGTACTAGAAAGTAGCAGTTGCTTGTGAGAGCCGACTCACCTGTCTTCCAGATGGGAGTGTGGGGATGGGAGGTTGGGTCCCTCAGACCCCTCCGAGCCCAGTATGCTGTGGTGCAGGGAGAGCTATGAGCTGCCGGAGGAGGTCTCACCCTCATCGAGCCATACCAGCTATATGTGGGAGCCACATGAGCTCTACCTGGGAGCCGTGTGACAGAGAGGCTGACCTCTGGGAGGAAGGATGGAGAGGGATAGACCGGGGCATCCTTAACAGCCTTCCTTTGACCTCAGTAGTGCTCCTATGAGTATTGGTTTTACACATATTTGTTAAACTACATGTATTTATGCACTTTTCTGTATGTTGTTTTATTTTACAACATTAAAAATGTTAAAGAACAGGGTACAAGAACATAAAAGCAAGCCTCTTCCTGGCATCTTAATAACTGTAGGACTTTGGGCAATAAAAATAAGAATAAAAACTATTGAATGCTCATTGTATCCTTGTACTAAACCTGCATTATGCAACAGTCCCATAAGTTATATATTATTGTGCCTCTTCTACAGATGAAACTACCTTAGCAAGGAAGGGGTCTGCCCAAAATTACACACCACTTGAGAGGCAGGGCCAGGTTGAGACACAAGGTCCTCTTACAGGTCTACCTAGAGCCTGCTGTCCTGCTGGGACACAGGAAGATATCCTCCAAAGTCAGCTTGTTTCTGGCGCAGCCATGCAAACAAAACCATGCTGCCGTGCTCTTCCTGGAGATGAATGTAGAGTGAGGTTATTTTTATGAGATTGTAACTTGAAGATGTGGTCTCGGCATACTTTAAAGAATGTGCTGGCAAGATATGCCTAATGTGATTATTTTAATTGTTTATAAGAGTGTGTTTTGATTTAACATGTTTCTGCTGGGGTGTATAAAGGAAAATGGCCTGAAGAGCTTAAAAACGTCCAAGTAGTTTTACTTTTGTTAACTGGTGTATCAAAATACGGGGTACATATTTGACTTTCTCTGTAGTTCCTGGTTTGGCCTCTGGTTCTATATGATACATCAGTCAACCCCCCAGGGCCTTGTACAGTAAGCAGTCTTTCTGCCCCCAAGGAGCAGTAATTTAGACAGCCACTGGGTTCTGGGGATGCTGGAGAGCCACAGCTGGGGGAACACAGCCCCACTCTACCTGGAAAAATGACTGAGTGCATGGGGACCAAGGACTGTTGAACCATTTCTCCAACTGCTGGCTCCCACCCCACAGATCAGGGCAGTATAGCTGGGCATGGGGTTGAGGTCCAGGACTTTGGGGACATGGGTGACTGTCACTGACTCTGTGCTTGAGCCAAGTCCATGGGTCCTGTGGAAATTGTTACCCACAGTGTCCCATCTGGTTCCCCCAAACTCCTATGCTCATAACCCTGGTACTATAATGCCATCTTCATGCTTCCCCCAAAAAGGAGGGGTGCATAGGTCTGGATATAAGTGGCAAAAGGGTGAGGGGTACACAAGCCACTCAATAAAATGTGTGTACTTTCCTGAAGTATTCAATTAAATACTATTAAAGTTGCAGGATTGTCTCCGTAGCCTGATTCTAAGAGACCGCTGTGTAGCTGAGCCTTGTTCAAGTTCACAGCTCTAAGATCAGGAAAGGTTCAGGCTGTGTTGGCCTGAAGAGGCTGAAGGTGGGAAGTCAGGAGAATGTTCATGCCCAAGTGTTGCTGCCTGGCCCCTCTTGTTGTACCAGGTGTGACATGAGAGCGGTGGTGTGCACCTTGCATAGGTGGGGGGTGGGGGGGCCTCCAGCACATGAACCCAGTCTTCAGGGCCTGGCTGGAGGGGGACAGTGTTCAAGTGCCCTGTATCTGCTTCCATCAGCCAGCCTGGGGCCCTGGAAGCTCAGGCCTCCCTCTCTCGCTGGAAGTGTAGCCGTTCTCTCTGCTATCTACCCTACTTGCCCAGACTTCTTTATCCTATAGAGAAGCAGATCTTGTTTGGTAGGCCTATGCCCAGGCTATCAGCCTAGAGCTATTATTGCCGTACAAATACACACATGAGTATACTGTGTGGCAAGTATAAAACTGCCTGAATTTTCAGACAAAACGTGAAATTTCAAAAACAGAATCAATGTCTTGGAGGCTGCCTTGGGCTGGCCTAGCATAATATTTGAGCAGGTGTGATGGCTAGCAGGGGAGGCGGGACAGTATAAATTCATTCTCCTCTGCCCTTAGCAACATTTGGCTTGCAGAGCAGATTCCCTGAGGCTAGGCTGACAGCTGTCTCCCAGGAACAGAGGACCAGGTATGAGCTCTCTGTAGGCTACAGTGCTGCACACAAATGGGACTTGTGGGCAGTGCGGTCACACAGTCCAGGCTACAAACTGCGGGCTCCTGCTGCCTGGGGTCGTGCCGTCTCTGGCAAATTACATCTCGGCATCTCTTTTTCCTCCTCTGAGAAAACAAAGGTAGACAATGAGAGGCCCTACCTCATAGAGTTGTTGTGAAGATTAAATGGGTTAATTTGTGTGAGACTCCAGGAAGTGTCTGGCAGGAAATAAGCACTCAGTAAATGTAAGCTAGCATCCACAGCAGGAGGCATAGGAGCAGGGAGAGGAGGAGGAGAAGGGAAAGCAGCCATTCTCTCAGAAGATCTCAGACTAGCTCTCAAGGAACCCAGTTATTTTTACCACATGTTCTCCTCTGTCATCAATCCTCTGTTGCTATCAGCAGTCTGTAGCATTATCGCCCATGTTTTTAAATCCTTGAACAATTGCAGGAACTTCTTGAGAAAAAGTCCCATCAGCTCCCCTGGGCCACATGATATTCTGTTACTACATCTCCTTTCTCCTCGTCATAGAAGCACATGATTTCCCTACTCCTCTTTCCAGGGGGGAGAAAGCAAACATCACACCGCAAGGAGAAGACCTGGGTTCTGGATGCCACGTGATCTCATCCTCCATGATGTTCCCTTTTCCTCCCAGATCCACACCTCCCAGGCTGTGCACTGCTAAGCAGGAGAGACAGAGGAAGGAGGGACAGAGGGAAGACCCTCAGCATTTTGATTGGCTCCTGAACTGGTTTCCTTAGATGCTGGACAGAGGCTGTGTCATTCTGGTTCAACAGCATCACTAAGCATTGATGGTTAAAAGAAAATACATTACTCCCCAGATATGATGCTACATGTACTTTTCACGCACACTCCTCATTTAAGATGTTAGCATAAACCAGCAGCAGCAGGAAGGGACCAGGGTGCGGGGCCACATGACACTGACCCACAGGAGCTTCTGGTTTGCAAATGCTGGGACCTTCCCTCTCCTCAGGCAGTCAAGCCTTTGCCTCTGCAGTGAGACTGGGTGTGACCTAAAGCACTTCACAAAGAGAAGTGACTTCAGAGAGCTGAGGGGAAAAGATTGTTTTCCTGCCTTTTGAGTTTCAAAAGCCTAGACCTTTATGGGAATCCTTTGGCTTTATACAAGATTTGGGAGAAAGCTGCGTGGGTAAGAGCAAGACTCCCTCTTCTCCTCCGTAGCCCATTGGTAGAAAACCCCTCCCACTGGGGTGGAAGAGAGAGGAAGGAATCAAAGGTTGACATTTGCTAGTCTCTGGAAGAGATCCTGCTCTCCAAAGCCCTGGGAGGTCTGTGGGCACCATACGAAAAGAAAGCCTGTGACATAGTTCCCAGGAAAATCCTTGGAAAAATGGCCAGACTCCTAAAAACAGATGAATAACGGAGGGGTATCTAGAAAGATGGGGCCTCAGTTGGCCTCGAGAAACTTCCGTGCACCACACACTAGCTGATAACCTGAAGCTGGTTCTTTTGGGCTGGTATGTCGCTCAGAAGATGGGAACATTCCTGTTAGCAGCCTGTGTGGCCCAACAACCTGTGGCCTAATGTAACAGTGGATGTCAGAGTGGACTCTGTATAGACAAGTGACTCTTTGTAAAGCCCTGGAATTTAGCCAGGACCCTGAGCCAAAAGTGTGAGAATCCCTAATTTGGCCACGATTATTTTCCCATGTCCCCATCATTTTGACAGCTTCAGAGATAGATTTCTGAGATGTCTGGCCATTTAGATACACATGCATCCTAAAAGGATTGCAAAATAGTGTGGGAAGCATTGAGCCTGTGTTATCACCACTGAAGATGTCTCTTCAAGTGAAATGTTTGTAAACCTATAGAACATAAGCACAATTTGTTGAGGGCTGATTATTCTGAGGGTGTATCCCATGTTTGGTATGGCACTGCCCATACTGTGGTAAGACGGTGGCTAAGCCACAGCTACAGCCAAGCTGAGGAACCTCGTAGACCCGCCGCTTCCTCGCGGGGTTAGGAGAAAGTCAACTAACGTTCCCAGATTTTCAAGGACATTTTGAAATTCTGAGAGAGAAGAGTGACCAAAAGGGGCCTGGGTCTGGAGAGGAAGTTATAGAAGACAATGGTAAGGTCATCAGCAGGTGTCAAGACAGCCGTAACCTGATGGATCCCAGGATCAGCCATCTGACACCCTGACCACTGACATGTTCAATAGAAATTGCAGGGACAGCCAGCCATGCTCACTGGGAATAAGATACCCCTTTCCTAATGCCAGAAAGTACATTAGTCCCATTCTGCTCAGTCACTTAATATCACCTGCAAAAAGAAAGGCAGGTGAAAGTGAAGAGAAAAGAAACCCTAGGAAACAGAACATTTACCTCACCCTGGAAAGACCTGAACTTGACACTGGTTGAGAAAATAACATTTAAGTATATATGAAAAAATCCATGGATTCGATTGAATGCCAAAATGGGAAAGAATGAGTTATCCATGCTCAAGAACAAAGTTCAACTCCACAATTGGAAGACAGCTATGCTCACCACTGTACCACCAAAGCTGGCAAATTCTACATTTGAAAGAATTGTCACATTTGCTCACGTTCAAGTTCGCAGTGGCCTAGTGTAGACTCTATCACATTCTGTCGGAGACTACAAGAAAAGTAGTATTGCCAAGAGTATTCTAGAAAGCAAAAAGTGGGGAGGCAGCCAGAAGTTCTAGTCCTGGCAGTCCACATGCAAGGAGATGTGGTACTGCATGTGAGGTTATAGCAGAGGAACACGGCACTTAAGCTAGAAAGCCACCCATTAAGATTAATTTCACTTTAGAAAATTCACAAAGGTGACAATGCAGATAGAGCAGAAGTGTGATGTTAGAGGTAGGAAGCCAGAAGGGTAGCTTGACATTTACCAGTCCAGGAGACAGAAGTGGCAAGGTTGAGAAGAAGGGATGGATTTCAAGGAGATTTTGGAGGTAAAAAGCAAGAGAACTTGGTATTTGATGCTTGGCTAAGAGGGTGAAGGAGGGTGCAGGATCCAGGGTAGCTTGTAGCCAGCTCCTTTGGACAATTATGTGCATGAGACGGGCATTTGCTAGTTTTACCAGGGAAGGCAAGGACTGAGAGGACAGCAGTTTTGGTGGTGAGAGGAAATAAGGAAGATGCTAAACTTGAAGTGCCTGTGAAACATTTGGTGGGCTAGTTCTGCTAGTCAGGAAGTGTCCACAGAGATCTAGAAATAACAAGTATTTGGGGGTCACCAACATACAGCTGGTACCTGAAGTCATGCTCTGTGTGAGATTGCCCAGAGGCCAGGCATACAGTGAAAAGAGAAAATGGGCCCAGAGACAGAGAATAGGGAGGATGGACCATTGGGCAGGGTCAGAAAGGTCCATAGTGAGCTCTGGCCATGAACAGCCAGAAGGCTGGGAAGTGAGCCAAGAGAGAATAGGTTCCGGGAAATGAATGGAGGGTTTCAAGAGGAGTGGCCAGTTGGGTCAGATTCCCAGAGGAGTCTGGTAAACTGGCAACTTTAGAGTCAAAGGCTCTGAGTTACAATGTTTCTACATTTCCTCTCTCTCCTATGGTTTCTAGATGAGCCCAGGGTTGTCACAGACTGCCTTACTGAACTGCCAACCAAGATGGGATTTTGTTTTTCTCCTACTGCTCCCCTGATTTTGATAAGAACAAATAAATTAGTCTGACAGTGACTGTAGAATGGCAAGAACTATGTGGGGGGTAACTCCAGCCTCCTGGGCAGACCCCAGCCCTGCTGTTCCTGTGAGACTTTCACTGTTTGACCATCTCCTTTTGAGCTTCAGATGCTGTAATCTCCCAAGGGTCTCTTAAACACTTTAGGGAACTATGGCCACCATACAAATTGTCTAAGTAGCCTGAGATTTTTTCCAGGGATACAATGTGCCATTTCCTCATAGTGGACCCCAAACAGGATAGATCTACACTTTGGATTGTTTTCAGACATTCTCCATGTCCATTCCTCTACTTAGGAGTTGGATAGCACTCAGTGCTAACCTTATACTGGTTTCTAGATCTGTATAAATTTCTGTTCCCTTTTTATCCTACTGCATTGGCCACTTGAAGTATGCCCAACCACCTTGGTTTTTTGCTCACCAATGGAAACAAAATGGATTAATGAAACTCTCCTCCATACAATTCTCCTCTGAGATATGTATTTGGAAATGTCTCCAAGATTTCCATCCTCCCTGCTGGTCTCCTCCAGTCCTACTCAGATGTAGAGACAGGAGACCCCCAAGCTGTGAGTTCAGCTCCATGCCATTTCTGATCACTTCACCTCCCTAAACATGGTATTTGATTTTTGTACAGTGCATTCTGGGATATCCATTGGTCCACTAAGTCTTACTTTAATACCAGGGTGGTGACTTGTCTGCATCTTATTTTCCTGTTGTGCTATAATTAGCCTCACTAGGATGGGAATTTGTATCAACCAGATCTGTATTCACTTTGTCCCATAGCCTCACCTATTCATAGCCACCACCTTTTCATTCTCAAGAGCCTCTCAAGAGGTATTGAACCCAGCATGCCTCTCCTATATATCATCTAATGGGTTATCCATTCAACAAATATTTTCATGCCAGATACTGGAGTATAATGATTTAAAACTCAGTCTATGCCCTCATAGGACTTGCAGCCTCCCCATGTATACAGACAAGAGAGTTGATAGGACAATGCCATGATAAATGCTAGGTTGTAATGGAAAAGGTGCATAACTTGGCAGTGGGAGCCAAGAAGTTTTCTCTTGAAGGATCGCTATGTTGAATAGCGAAGAATTGTAAGGTCAAAGGGGGAGAGGAAGCAGGGAGTGGCATTCCAAAAGGAATAGACGCCAGGTTGAGGAAGTCAGCATGACCCAGAAGAACCCAGATTCTAGGCCATGTAATAATATCCTGGGGTCAGAGCAGATCAGGGGCAGGTGGTGAAAGCCTGGGCCCGTCGGGAGAAGAATCTTGGATTTTATCCAGTAGGCAATGAGGAACTATGGAAAAGATTTGTCAGTGGAATAACAGGACGAGGCTATATTCTAGAAGATCTTTGGAAGTCCCTGACTTAGTTTAATCAATGGACATGGGTAGGGAAGAACATACTGTGGAGAGTACCGTCATCTCTTTGGGATGTCATGACATGGATATCATTTTTTAAGAAAGAGAAATGTACCTGCACATGTGGAAGATTTTGGATGCTTAGACTTGACATTGAAGTTGTTAGTTTTCATTCTCTTAGTTAGAAATGGGATGTGTTCTGATTTATTTTTGCTAGTTACTTCATGCTCACGGTCCATTTTGAAACACTTACGTTCATCACTTGATAAGCCTTCTGCAAATCCTCATTATGGAAATCTAATGGTCATTAATTTCTTACTTTGAAATTTTCCAGTTTTTGACTCTGACTCAGGCCTCAGATGGATTGGAATAGATCTGTCTCACACTACCATAAGGGCAATACCCAGGAAAAGAATATCAGAAACCTCAGTTCAACTTGAATCGCAGCTTTGTGCACTGGTAGAGGGTTGTGAGAATGTTTATGGTGGCTCAAGTGAATCCTTATTTAGTAATGGAACTGCTTTCCTGAGCTGCCCATACCATATCTTTCATCCTGAGAAACATCTCCCTGCAACATGGTAGAGATCAGTGCTAAACCTATGATACACAGGGCCATGTTGGACATACTAGGTACAGGTAAGGAGCTACTGTCAAAGAAGGAGCACTTGTCAGAGCAGCAGAGGGGGGCTGTCCCCTGAATGTTAAAACACACATCCCAAATAAACCTGTTATGTGAGGTGATAGAATCAAGTTTAACTGGAGGAGATGATACAGAAAGCTCCAAGCTCAAGCTCAAGTGGCTTGTAAAAAGAAATCATATGTCCACATTTGCATCTTATAGCAGAAGATGTTAAAGACCATTCTTTAAAAGTGATATTTCAAATGTCTATTGTTTTTAAGAGCGAAGCCTTAACCCTTGAAGGTGGTGGAATAAGAAAGTATTCAATAACATAAAAATAACGAAGCAAAAAGTATTTCAGCCTTCAGTGATGCCTTTAGCAAATCTGGATCACTCATTTCTGATATTCCTCTCATGCTAAACCATGAGGAATCGATAGCAAAGAGTTATCTCTCAAAAGTCCAGAAATGCTATTTGGAAAAACAATTGGAAAAAAAAGTTTTTATATAAATCTGAAACTAGGTTTCAGGTTTCTGAAACTAGGTGAAACTAAAGGAAGAAACCAATGATTCTCTTTTGTTTAATGAAAATGAACATCCTTTACAGATATTAACGAAACTATTAGATGTAACAGTCCAGTCATTTGGACTACAGCAAAGGCATGGAAATACTTTACCAGCCTGAGGTTTGCCAACGAGGACAACAGTTCTGCCTTCCCACCTGTGTGCCCCTTGGGATGATCACTAGGACCTGTAGTGGCACTAGCCAGGGGATTTCACACACCATTAACAAAGAGTTGGTAAGAAGCGTGCCTGACTGGGGAGGAAGGCTGAGTGGCTCTGACTCACCACCTGAGGACATGCCCACATGCTGGATAGTGGTGGTGCCCCTGGGGAAGGTGGTGAGAAGGAAAAGAGGTGGTTTAGGAGCAAGGGAAGTGGGGAGGAGAGTGATGGGAAGGGATGGAATTTGCAAGAAAGAGGGAAAGGTGTGGCAGAAGGAGAGTTTATGAGGGTACTGAAGGTCATGGTGGAAGTGAGGATTATAGAGATCCATGTGGAGAAGATGGAGGTGATGGTAAATATATAAGATAAGCTTTTAAAAGAACTTCAGAAATTACATGTTATTCTTGATTGACACTTCAGGCATAATTTCCTAAATAACATGCGTGAATGTCATCTTTGAAGTAACCACTTTTTCTTCTTGAATCTGGTTAGTAGGTGAGAGTACTGCTTTATACTAAAAGTTGTTCTTATGGGAGAAGCAAAAACTTTTCCTCATATTTCACATATCCTGAGCATGGCAGGTCTTTTTAAGCCAAAATAAATAAATAAATAAAAATAAAACAAACTAATATTTTAAACAAAAACAACTTTTAAATAAAATATATGTTACCAACAAGCATGAAAAATGGATACTATGTTGTCGTAATTGAATGTGAACTATAATCTATATTCAGTTTGAATATATAACTTTGAATCAAATTACTCCACTTAGAATGCAAAGAAATGTGAACTAAACTACTAGCCTCATTTAAAATACGTAGCATGATCCAGTGCAATATTTTTAAAAAAAATTTTTTTTTAATGTTTTATTTATTTCCAGGAGAGAGAGACAGCGTGAGCAGGGGAGGGTCAGAGAGAGAGGGAGTCACAGACTGAAACAGGCTCCAGGCTCTGAGCTGGCAGTCAGCACAGAGCCCGACGCGGGGCCCGAACCCACGAACCGCGAGATTATGACCTAAGCGAAAGTCGGACGCTTAACCGACTAAGCCACCCAGGCGCCCCTCCAGTGCAATATTTTTTGAAAGTGGTTAAGTAAATTAAAAATTCTTAATCCTCTCAGCCTATACGCAGGTTGATTATGGTTTCCTCAGAACTGAGGTCAGGTTACAGGGAGCACATTATTCCCCTATAGCTAAAAGCTTCTTAAATAAAGCCTCCCTGGGCAACAAGAGAAAGGAAATATTTCTTAGATGCTGCTGGCTTAGCCACAGGCAAAATTATGATGTCAAAAGAGGCAATAGCTGGTCTCTCTTCCCATTTTCAACCACACTGGGACCTCCAGCTTCCAGCCTATAGCCTTACTCAAATCTTAGTGAATGGAAGGAAGGAAGGAAGGAAGGAAGGAAGGAAGGAAGGAAGGAAGGAAGGAAGGAAATGAATGGAAAGTTTGGTGAGCATTACCAAGCTCCCAGAGCCCATGGGCCAGCAGTGGAGACGGAACAGCATAGAAAACAATGTAATAATAGAATAAAAAATTAAAATAGAAAATAAAACACCAAAAGAAAGTGTTTTGGTGGCAAGAAGTACAGCACGTTGGAGGCACATCAGAGCTTTTGCCTACATTTACCCTTTTCTGTGTTTTCCTTTTTTCCCATCCCACCTATATCTACATATCTTTCATTCAACAAGAATTCTTTGGACACTTGTAACACACACACCAGTAGTGAATGCAGTATGCCAGGTTCTGCCCTCAGAGAGTTTACTTTCATTAGAGAGACTGAAATATGTGATGTATCTGGCTGAAGATAATTTCAAAGATAATAAATGCCATTAAGGCCATAACCTAAGATAACATGGCAGTGATGGGAATTGGAGGGCTAATGCACATAGGACAACCAAGGAAAGCTTCTCTGATGAAGGGACACTACCAGAAGGGAAATTGGCCTTTCCCCAGGCAGTACCATCAAGGAGAATAACTTTCAAACTGAAAACATCCCAAGAATGTAGAAAGAAGACATCTAACTATAGAAGTAGTAAGATAACTCCTAGCAGCTAATTATTTTAAATCCCTGCTAGAAGAGCTAAAAACATGAGGAAAATTGTACACATAATCCTGGAAACTGAGTAATCTTTGAGGAATTATGGAGAAGAGGGGAGCCAAAAAATTCTGATGATTTGCAGAAAGAAAGAAAATGAGGATTTGGGACCAGATCATTCATCTTGATGTGAATTCTAAGCAAAATGCAAGACTGACTTTGAAAGAACTGGTGCGTAAGTCCTCAAGGGTCCCCTCTGTTCACTCGGCATCCCCACAGCTCGACACTGAGCTGTATTTCCCAAAGATACCCTCCTGGATGCTATTTGCCTGGATGTTCAGAGCATTTTATGCCCACATCGAAACCTGAGTTCATCATACCAACACCCACATGTCCCTCTTTCTCTCATTTTAACTTAATTTACTCACATTCATTCATTGATTCATTCATTTCACAAACACTTAGTGAGCACTAAAATGGCAGTCAAATGTTACTTGCTCTCTGTCCAAAAAAGAATGCACAGTACAGTGTGGACCCCACCAACTTCAGAGGTAGGCATTAGGAACACCAACCTAGGGGCTTCCACTGAACTGACGATGTGCATATGGACAAACTGCTTATCTGTGCTATACCTCTGTTTCCTCATCTGTAAAAACAGGGGTAATAGCATAGGCTTGGAAGTAAAATATTTGTGGAAAGAGGGAAAGGCAAAGGGAGAAAAGGAAGAAGGGAAGTGGGAGAGAGGGAAAGTGGGAGGCAAGAGGGATGCAGGGAGAATTGGCACTTACCTCATTTGTGAAGATTAAATGGAATACAAGCACTTAACACAGTGCCTGGCACATGGTAATATCTATAAATACCACCCCTCATTTCAAGGATCTCATTTAGTGGGAAAATAGGAACACAGCTCAGACAGTATTAATAGTTAACACTTATTGAGTGCTTATAATGTGCCTGGCACTATTCCAAACACTCGCTTCATCCTCAACACTTTGTGAGGTAGGTTCTATTATTATTATTATCCTGACTCCATATTTGAGAATCACAAGCAGAGAAAGATTAAACAACTTGCCCAAGGTTGCACAAGGAGTGAGTGGGGAACAGAGCTGGTATTCAAACTCAGGTACTTTGGCTCCAATCACTACAATCTGTTGCCTCACTCAAGTATGAGCTAATGCAGCAACAGTGATGTGCATATGCTATTATGAGGGACTTGCAGTCCAGTAAGGCAGACATGTGGCTGAGGAACTGCGCTGGGGAAGGAGAACTCCTGAATTTGGGGATTCCAGGATGCCCATGAGGAGTCAGCCCCAGGAAAAAGAGGCAAAGAGCATCACATGGAAGACAATACGAGTAGAGCTCAGCGTTACCGGGGGAAGAAAGGCAGTGCAGGTCATGCAGCATTGCACACCATGCTAGGGGCTTGGACTTTATCCTCTAAGCAATGGGGAGTCACAGAGAAGCAGGGTGATGGGAATCACACTGTAGAAAGATTGCTCTGGAGGCTGAATGGGTGCAAGGAACATGACTTTGGAAGAAGGAGGTCAGAGTCTGCTGTTGGGGTCTCTGAGATAGTGGACAAAGATAGGGGCAGACTCATGACCTATCTAGAAGATACCATTGGAAAAGCATGCTTGTTGAATGGAAAAGGCTGAAGGAGAAAGAGGGGATAAGGAGAGCTTTAAGACTCTTGACTTGGGAGCTGGACAGACAGCTGTATCACCCCTCGGGCAGGAAATGTAGAAAGGAACATTAGCATAAAGACCTCAGGAGCAAGAAGTTTCCTGTGTCCCAAAGTCAGGGAGTTCTGCTTCCACCTTTATAAAACTTCCTTTTATTATAATAATAATAATAAACTTAAAACATATAGAAAAGGAGAAGTACAGTAAAGACCCATCACCTAGATACAATAATTCTTCACAAATTGCGTTTGCCCCATCTGCTGCTTATGCACATCATATATACTTGTATAGTTATATACGATTTTATTTTGATTTTTATTGTCAAATCATTTAAAATAAACTACAGACATCATTAGGTGGACCCTTAAACACTTCAGCCCGTATCACCAGACTATACTTAGCTAAATGAGAATATCATTGTCACACCTCAAAAAATTAGTTACCTAATAGCTCATAATGAATCTACATTAAAATTTCCCTAATAATTTCTGGAATTATTTTATAGATTATTTTTTCAAAACAGTTTTAAAATAATGACCCCATATGGCTTTTGCTATGTCTTTTAAGTCTCTTCAAATCTGTAACCATCTTCCCCACATTTTTCATGACATTGACTTATTAATAAGACCAAGCCAGGTGTCTGATAGGATGCCTCATAGTCTGAACTTGTCTGCTGGCTTCATCACCGTGTCTTTTAATTTGTTCCTCTACTCCCTACATTTCCAGTAGACCGAGTTTAACATTTCGACGAGCATGTCATTGCTCATGCCATATCCCTGCACACACCATATCACGTCCCCTCAGTGTCAAGATTTGGCTTCAAAATACCATCCTAACCATGCTTCTAAACAAAATTTGACTGATTCCAAGTCTGGGATGGGGAGCAAAGAAGGTGAGCATTGTTCTGGAAAGCACAGAAGCACCCAGATACTAATGGGTCATGTAAAAAATAAATAGCCAATCTAATGGGCCCCCTTTGTCAAAGGGCCCTATTCGATACTTTGAGCATCAAAAAGAATGACTGGGATTGATTAAAACACATTGAATGTATAAATATGTAGAGTACTCAATAATCAATATAATACTCAAAAAAAAAAAAATACTGGGTCACTTGAAGATTCAGGAGCGGTTCAGACACTGCTGAGGAAGTTTCTCCAGCTGGTATCACAGTCTGATCCACACCTCTGTGTTTTGAGTCTAGAATACTCCAACCTTCACCTAAACTTGGACTGTGACCCTGCCTGTTCCTTATGTGTGCCTGGAACAATTGGTAAATGTCATGGAAACTGAAACTAGATTTTTCCCCCCCAGGAATTACTTAAGTCTCATCCAAAAAGATAATATACCAAGCATCACATTCTCATTTTAAAGTAAAATTGACAGCATGGTCCAAACTTACCTAGTACTGCACAGTTCTTGTCACTATTAAAAAACAAAAACAACAAAAAATTAACAAATATGCCTTGCTGGTAAATCATCTTCTTCTGGCTCTGGTCCCACCCTAGTTCTTTTTCTAAAGTTTACTTCTGTACAATGAGAATAAGTAGCAGTTTTTCTTTAATATTTATGAGAACTGGACTCATTTCCTTCATGTTAACAACTGCCAAAAAACACCAAACAACTTTACTTAAATAAACTTCATAACTTAAATAAAGTATGCATTTGTTCATTAAGGTTCACCTACTTTAGATCATTTTTTCCCTTTACACATTAGCATGGTAAACTAACATCTAATCTGTGGTACCAAATCAAACAAAAATAGTAGAACATCACAAGGATGAGGGAAACAATCTTTGCAAAAATATATGCAAGAATATGATAGAGTTCAAAAAGGAACATTCAGTATCTTTTTTTTTGCAGAAAATATGGTGTCAGATAAAGACTTCTGAGACAAGTTCTGTTTGGATCTTAAAAGAATCTTAATTCTCCCCCCTATGTTTACCAACAATTTGAAGGCCTTATTTTGGGCCCTTCTTGCCTCCTTTTCATCGTACAGAAGTTTGTTCAAAGCCCTGTCCAGGTTTCTATATCATATTCTAAAACACAATTTTGGTCACGTTTTAGAAAGCCACCATCACACCTTCTCCCCTAACTCTTGGTACCTCCCCCCGCCCACCCGTCTTGTACTAGAATAGGTTTTTAGCTAGGAAACAACTTTTAAAGTTGATCCCATTAGTCATAATGTTGAGGCAGGGGTTTTTCAAACACACTTCAGAAAAGCACAGTTTGTATTCATCTCCAGGTCTGAGATTAAGAAACCGTTAGCTGGTTTATACCTCATTTCAGTATTGGTCCGTTAGAAGAGTTTTACTGTGCAGATTTCAAGTATTCAAATATTAAGCATTAGAAGTTTTCCTGGCTGCAGATAGAAACAGAGAACAGGGCCATTGGGCAAGGCACAAAACCGGTCAAACAGGCTTGTACATCACCTACATCATCTGCAGCAAAGAAAGTGATTTCAGCTTGGGTTTCTAAAAGGCCTGGGAGATGTTTTCTAAAAATTCATCTCTACTTGGCATAAACCATTTTTTTCCAGCACAAATATTAGACTCTCACTACGGGGAAAAAAAATAGAACCAAAACAATTGGGAAGGTCTTCTGTTGTGTGCTATAAGAACCAGCTATGTAGGCTCTGAATTGTAATGGGTATCCTGTAGCAGGAAAGGAATTGTCATTTCACTTTTGCTACAGTTCTTTCCCAACAGAAGAGCTCTTCCTGGAAATGAAAAACTTCAATCCTGTTTATCCCCAAAAGACCCCTCAGAGTCTGGGTAGATGCCCATGCAGAGTCCCTGCTGGCAGGAAACTACTCTCCTAATGTTTAGAATTACTGCACAATATTTTAAGCACCAGGCAAACTGACTATCAATCTCAATCTAGGTCTCAGTGCCATTCACCACTACATTCCCAGTTAAGAATCATTCATCATATTTAAAAACTCAACGTGCTGTTAACGTTGAGGTGTAACTTGTTGTTAACTCTGTAAGTTGTTACTACTGCATTGGGTTGACTTGGCACTTCCTCAAGAATTAACGGAGCTGCTCTCCCATAGAAAACTGTACCTGATTTGCCTCCCAGTCTTTGTACTGATCACTCAGCATTAACTTGCAAACACACTGAATAGCTGGGCTTGTTGGTTATTCAAGGAAAATCAAGGGGGCACAACAGCATACAGTAAACATTGCAGTAGAAGGAGGAAAGCCTTTGTCTTCGTACCACATTTTCAGAGACAATTCTACTGGCTATTTAATCAACAGAGCTGAAATAATTGACAATTAATATAAAAGCTCCAGGGGCACCATTATAGATCTTATCAGTAGAATTAAGCTCTTGATTTCTTCTCACCTCCTCACCAACTATATTGATAGTCGCCGCTATAAAGAGAGTCCCTGACTATGAACTAAGCTATGATTCAGCCACCAGGAGGCCATTAGAATAGGACAAGCCTTCTTTCTCAAGGCATCTCTTTCATCACAGAGAACATTCCGAATGAGTCTTAGTGGCTTAGGCAGTGTGACAAGTAATCAAAGTTGTCCTTACATACAGCCTCTACGGTGGCTACTGCAAATTATATTTGCCATAGTATTTTAGTAAGGCCCCTAAAAAATGGATTTGCTTCTGAGACAAACTTTCTTGGCAAGAAATTGAATTTAGTAAGTTGGCTTCCCAAAATTAGATTCCTACCCAAATCACAGGCAAAGCTATTATTATACCTATTTAATAAATGGGTCCCTCTGTTGCGCTAGTTGGCTCATGGCCACAGAAACCTTCTAAATTCTGACACCATCAACTTTGGAAACTAGTTTCTTGAGTTCCACCTCTTCTGTGCAAGCAGTTCTCTCCAAACCACTGTGAAGGCATCCTTTCTTGCTGAGGTTCCAGTGTTCGCCGTAGTCTCTCCTGTGGAATTTTTTCTTGTCGCTGGATAATGGCATTGGCTTATCAGAAGTTTGGGGAAAAGTTGTCAGAATACAAGTTACCTTAGAACAGCTCACAGCCTCAATTATTGTCTTTGTAAAGACTTTGTCATATTCCCTCTTCAAATCTGCTTTAGTATAAGATGGGGGTATTAATATTTCTGTCAGCTTCAACTTTTTTATCCTTATCAAGTGCTCTGTCTTCAGTGCCCTGCAGCCTCTTCTAGGCAGCCTCCCATGGCAACTCTCCAGTTGCCTGATCCATGGCTTCACAGAGGTTTCTCATGCCAGAGAAGAAAGGCCCCCAGAGCACAGAGCCCTCACATTCTCCTGTCCATCAAGATCACTGTCATTGGGAGATAGCAAAGAGTATTGCTCCAACCAGGCTTTGTTTTCTTACTGGACAGTTTCCACCATCATTACGCTTTTGCCTTTGTTTCTTTCCTCAGTGAACTGGAACTCCTCACACCTCTAGAATCTATCCAGGGAAGCTCAGGGCAGCCTGACCCACAGCTGGAAGGACACCTCAACCCAACTCCACTGAGACAAATGTGGAGTGCACCTCTCTCTGACCTGCTCATCCTCCAGTCTGTGAGCTGTGTCCACACTTGACTGTCTCAGTCCTGACCACAAAACATGTGTTTTTATTTGACTATAATCACCCTGCTCATGTTCTCTCACAGATGGGGTTTCTACCAATTACATAAGAATGGTAAATAAGAAAATTTCGTAACTTTATAATAGAATGTCAACCCTATCCCTGCCTCTTCTAGCTCAAAACACGAATGCATGGTTAGCCATATGGAGTAGCCTACACACCAGATCCTTATATAGGAGGATTATTACTATTTGCTATCCACCACCATCAAATGCTCCACTCAGAACACTGACATTCAATATAAAGAAGATGGCATAAGACAACAGTTCTTAATTTAGCTGTACATAAGAACCACATGAGAGAATTCTAATTAAAAATACAAATTCCCTGTACCCCACCCTAGAAGTTTCTGATTTGATAGGCATAGAGTTAGGGAACAGCTGGCTTTTAAATCCACTGGCTAAGGAGTATATCTCGATTACATCTTCAGCTATGCCCTCCTATGGCTGGATCATTATTAAAGTGTTATGTTTGTTTTCCTTTAGTTTTTCTCCTACTCTAAGCTCTCCAATTTCAAAAGGTAAAGTATTGTACTGGCTTGCCTCACTAAGTTTTTACTGGGTTTGAAAGCAGAAATGGACTGAAGTCAAACCCTATGTTTTGTGAAAGCCTAAATCCATTGAAGAAATGTCATTAAATACTCCAGAGGAAGATGATGAATCAAAGGCATATAAACTAAAAATGACCCTACCATGGTAGAGAGCTATGCTGAATTGCCCAGGACGTCTCTGGGAGGGAGAGTGACAAGGCCTCAGTAAGGAGAGGCTGCAAGCATATATGTAGGCAGCACCCAAACTAGACCATGGGATTCCAACATTGACAAAGGTTTTTGTATCCTCAGTGAGCAGTGTGGAAGTGTATTAGTCGGGGTTCACACAGAGAAGCAGAAACAATAGGAGATGAAAATATATGGGCTTACTGAAGGGAACTGGCTTAAGCACTCATGGGAATTTACTAAGCAGCCTCAGCAAAGTTGTCTCCACATCTAATGCTGGAACTCTGAACCAACAGCCTGGCAATTAGGAAGGAAGGTCACAAACAGGCTGGAATCCCAGAAGCGTGAGCTGGAACACCAAGAGGCTAGGCTAATGCACGTCAGTTCTTGTTGTCTCTGACCTTGGTAACAAAAGTATTTATAGAGGTCAGCATCCTTTGTTGAGGACCTAGCCACACACACAGCTGACTAGGAGTCAGAGAAACTGAAAGAAGATCCAGTCAGGGGCAAGAGAGAACAATGCTGGCCAAGTTGCTGCTTCATGCCAGTAAAATGAATCAAAAGGTCAGCAACAGTGTGTACTGCAAAATGGCTGCTGCCTTCCTTACATCCTCCAACTGTCAAGAAAATCTCCTTAGTAGCCCATGCTAACAGGAAACCCAGAGGAAAGGGAATTCTGGGAAATGTAGTTCAGCGTAACCAAGTGGGCACATGGCAAAACCATCACAACAGAGGTTCTGGCTATGTCAAAGAATAGCACAACAACAAAGCAACAGAGGCTCTGGCTATGTCAAGAAATCAGTGTGGACAAAGACAATGGCCACCCTGAACATTTTGTTTTGTATAAAGGGATAAGAGAACCTTAGCACGATCTTGCAGGGAATCCCAGTAGTTATGAACATTGAGTTTTCTGCTAGCCTTGTAGGAAAGGGCTGAGTTAGAATTATTTTGGTTTAAAGAAGATAAAGTAATGTGATAAAAGTGATAAAATGTAATCCAGTGAGGCCTTCAGAAATGTATGTGTTTGGACCATCTTAGATTAGCTCCCTCCCAAAACTGTCTTCATTAAGAATTCATTTAATATGGGGCACCTGGGTGACTCAGTCGGTTGAGTGTCCAACTTTGGCTCAGGTCATGATCTCGCTCAGGGGTTCAACCCCGCATCAGGCTCTGTGCTGATAGCTCCGAGCCTGGAGCCTGCTTCAGATTCTGTGTCTCCCTCTCTCTATGTCCTTTCTCTGCTCACTCTCTGTCTGCCTGTCTCTCTCTCTCAAAATAAATAAATGTTAAAAAAAAGAATTTATTTAATATAACATTTTATTATCAATCAGAAGAAACACAGTATGAATACCACTGCTACATTTGTTATTGAATGTATACATCACTAATATCAAGGACATTATTTAGTCTGCTGTCTCCTATGTAAGACCTATGTAGAAATCAAAATTAAAATGTCCCAAAGATGCCATAGACTGACAGAGACAAGAAGTGCAGGGACCATTTTTGTTCAGAAACCTATTCCAGAGGATTTCTGAGCAGTCTCCTGATATTTACTTTGGAACTGTGTGTTATTCTGATATCATTAAGACATCTTGGAGACCCTGATTTCCTTTCCCACATCAATAACTACTCATAACAATCTTCATAATGCCCTAAATGTGGCAAAGTTTCTTCCCTAGCCAAGACCTGCATGATTGTCTTTCCATCAATGGCTGGGACCCTTGGTGCATCCTGCCCTAGAGTCTGTAACTGCATTCTTGACCTCACTCAGAGAGCTTCTGTATAAATGACTCAAAGTGTTGAAACTCAACAGACTTTTTTAAAGAATATCATGGGCCCAGGTTTCCAGTCCTCTTGAAAATGCTTTCATTTTGTCAAACCCTACAAAAATCCGTATCTCTAATCCCAAAAGAACTAGAAAATATATACTTTCTCCCTCTGATATCAACTGCTATATTGCATCACTGTCAACTGATCCTTCCTATCATCTGACAGTAGTTTCCCCTTAATTGTCTGGGGATAAAGCAGAGACTCAGCCCATAAAACCTCTGGGTTTTATGAAGACTCAGCCTAAGTGTGCTTTGTAAAGACTATCTTCTGTCTTAGAGCCTTTTATCTCTTCAGGGTTGAGAGCGAAAGCGTTGGAAGCGCAAGGACTTGGGACCTGACAGACCAGAGGCTGGATCTGCACTCTGTCCTTAACTAATACAATGGTGTGACCTTGAGCAAGTTACTAAGTTTGCTGAAGAAGCGTCTTCATCTGTGAAAGGGAAATTTTGTTATCTGTCTCATAGGGAGAGTATCCCAATTAAATAAAATACCTAGTGGGCACTCATTTCATCATAGTTGTGTTGATGATGACTGGTTTTGACACAGTACACCTGTGCATGTACACAAGGTTACAGATATCATTTCTTTAAAAGCATTACATAGACACATTGTGTTATATAAAATCAGTTATATATAAATACTGTTTTATTATGTAGTACATATATATCTTTTCATTGTGGTGATGTCTAAAGTAGTAATCAAATATAATACTTTAAGGAAAGCCATGAATAATCTCCCGAGAAATTCTACCAAGAATGTAAAAAGAGAAAGAGAACCTATTTTCTCAGCCGAAGAAAAAGAAAAAGAAAAACTATAAAAGTATTTAGTCCCTGAAAGTAGATACCACTTGAGTGATTAATATTTTATATAAGACTATTCAGTAGTAGCATCACTTCTTCAAACAATTTTTGATGAGTACAGTGAAATTTTATTTTTGTATTTGGTCATTGTTGATTGTGTTGGGGGGGTAGGTATGGCAAGGAGGGGGCTGAAAGAAAAATAGAGATTATACTAAATTTCCTTGCTAAAGATCCTTCCAACTTTAGTAACTGGCACTCAAATATAGAAATGGCCCCTACCCCCAGAGGGAGATACTGCCCTGAAAATCAGAAATTTGTGCAGCTTTGGCTGTGCAGATGACTAGGGCATCACTGGAAGATGACTCCTCCTTTGAACACAAAGTGCTGTGGTCTGAAGCCATTGAAGGGCCCTAAATTGTGCCCATCACTGGATTCTGCAGAGCTAGGCTTTCTGCAGCACCCGGGGCTAGCTACAGGTTCTAGTAGCAAGGCCATATGACCCTTCCTACAGGAAGAGAAAGGTGGGGCATGAAGCGTATACATTGGGAAGAGAGCTATAAATTTGAGTGTCACCCAATTTCTGTGATTTAGTTTATTTCTTTCCAAGCACAACGTCCTCACTTCTAGGATAGGTAGGCAGAAGGAGAGGGTCAAATCAAGAGAAAATAAAAACCAAAAGATCTCTCACTAAAAGTGTAAGGCTTTGAGGACTCAGGAGTGTTGTCTTATGTAGCTTATGAATACAGAGAATAAAATATGCAAGGGTGGCAGGTCCTTCCTTTTCTCATTAAGACCAAGAAAGACATAGTAACCTGAGGAATGTCATTTTTCTGCATAAACCCAACCTACAGAGAGAATAGTAGGAAAAAGTAACCATGAATTTGTAAACTAAATATTGACAGTGATTAATTTTTTTTTATTTAAGAAGTACAGCTATAATATTTACCATTTACCAGGTCCTGTTTGAAATGCTTTACTCCTTTAATTGTTACAATGACTCTGAGAAGTAAATATTAATCCCCATTTCAAATGGGGACTTTCAGCCATTTCATAATACCCATAATACTCATTTCATTGGTCATTAGTATTCACTATAGCACTGGGCCCTATAAGAATAAAAATCAGGGGGAAAGTGAATACAATAAGTCATACAACCATGAGACACACCTCCAAAGGTATCCCAAATATATTTGGGGAGAACTTGAAGGAACTAGATTAGCCTATTTTTTGTATTACTGATCTTAGGAATTTAACAAACCCAGATTTTATAATGTTGCCTGAAAACATGATTAAAATTAAGATCTTACTATCTATTCTAACAATGCTTTATAGCAAAGGACACCAAGTCAGATCTCTTCTAGGACCAGCCAGGTGACGTAAGTGAATGAATCTACCGCGGTGTAGAAATACAATGTCTGCCCCATATAAATGGGGAATCCGCTTCTCAGAGCCAACCAATTTACTCAAACTCTTCACTTTTTCAAGAGAAGCTAGAATCCATATTTTATACTAAATTTCCCTATTTTGAAACATTTGCAACTAATTCATTTTTTATAACACTATGTAGTTTAACAAAGCAAGTCTGCTGGATTCTACCGGACCTTGGGCATCCATTGTGCAATATTTGCTCCATGGCCTTTGTGCCATGGCCACATAGGGAATGTCCTTTTAAGAAACTGAGATTCATCCCAATGGCATCCACTTAGGTTCAAGTCATGTGCCCTCTTGAGCTGTGAGGGCACATGACTTGAGCTGTGATTGGCACAGAGATTTCTTTTTTCCTCTCTGGAATTTCTTTCAAAACATTTTGAAAGGATTTCTGTAGAAGTGCCAGCCTTATTATTCCTGCAGAGTCTGAGTGAGAGGAAATAAACAGTACACTGCATAATTGTTTCCCAGTCACTCCCTTGACCCAATAATCAAGAGGCAACATTGTTCTGAAGTGTACCCAATGTGCCTGGTTCTTTGTCTTCACCAATTTCTCTGACATTCTTTTTCTATTTCGGAAACTATCATTAAAAACCCAAAACAACCTAATGTCATGCTAGCTTCTGCTCCATGATGCTGCATTCCTGGAGCTCCAAGGGCTACTCAGCTCAGTGGCTTACAACAGCCTTGGCTGCCCCACCAGTCTTCTTCATCACAAGAACTGGAACATGTCTTCTTGTTCACTGCTACTAAACTAACTTTGGTCAGGTATCCAATACAAACTCCTAGGTAGGCACTAATAATCCAAAAAATTATTTTAGATTGATTTAATCTAAGAGTGAACAAATTCTTTGACATTTTGTAATTTTATGTAGTTGACCATACCATTTTTTAAAAAAATCTCTCTGATGCCTTGACTTCTGGAACATAGTGCCTATCTCCTTGCTTCTCACAGTGCTGACTTCTTCCTCTCTGGCCTATTTGCTCTCAGTTACCCTTTAGGTAGCTATTAAGCAATTGGGGCTCTTCTTTCTGTGTCCCTGCTGAGTCTACTTGCCCAACTGAAGGACCCCCACAAACTGGACTGAACCTAAAGAGCAATGTCAATAGTGTTCTTGGTAAATAAGTTTCAAAGATGCTAGCCTGACTTAAGTTTCATGTTCTTTAAAGCAGGGCTTCCTATGATTTTTAGTATACTAACATGTTCTGAGAATTTCTAACAGTTTTAAAAAGTTACTTAATTCTGAAAATCTCCTTCTGAATATTTTAAAGGTCAACTGTTCTGTGGATCACATCCTGGAAGCCCATTTTAAAGAAAAATAAACTGACTGAATAATCCTAGATTGGGCTGTATTTAGGACAGAAGACTAATGGACACCTGGGTAGTTCAGTTTGTTGAGTATCTGACTCTTGATTTCAGCTCACGTCATGATCCCATGGTTTGTGGGATCGATCCCTGCATCAGGCTCCATGCTTCTTGGGATTCTCTCTCTCCTCCACCCACATGCACTCTCTCTCTTCCTGTCTCTCTAACAATAAAATATTTGAAAAGAAGGCTAGAAGGACCATAAGTGAAAGATCATACTTCTTGAACTTTAAAGGTCTTTATGAGACCTCAGAAGTTTGTGTGATTCCTTCAAGAAATCTGAGTCACTGAGACGTGCTATGGCTTAGTCACTTAGTTCTAGTAAGCAGAATACCTGATATCATTAATGTCCTTGAGGACCTCTTCCTTTTTGATGCAGTCTGACTGGGTCTACCACAAAACCCCACAGGAAGGAGCTCAGTCACTGTATTCTTATGTATATATGATGACTTTGATGACCTGTGAAGGAAGAGACATAGAGGACACAGGGTTTGATAGAACATTCAGAACTTGACAGGTTTGTCAGTCACGGAGAAAAAATAAGATGTGACAAGTTCCAAGACAATAACTTTTGGAAAAATCAACAATGAGCAGGGAGAGAGAGAAGAGCCAAAAAATATGGAGAAGCCAGAGGAGAAAGAAGAAAATCAAGATACTGAATTAGTAGTAGTAGTAGTAGTAGTAATAGTGGCTAACATTCAGTGAGCTTCTGTATTTATTCATTGCAACCGTTCAGTGAACTTGACATAATGTTTCTGAATCCTGACAAGAGCCCCTGGGTGAGCTCACTGAAGTTAAGGAATTGCCCAAAGTCACACAGCTAGTACGTGGTGGTAGAGTAGAATAAGAAACAATCTATTCCTAGAGCCTATATGTAGAGATGGAGAAAGTTCCCCCCATGCATGCAAGGTAGAGGAAGAGCTTTAGGAAGAAGAGGATGGTTAACAGAAGTTGTTTTCTCGCTCTCATTATAGTCCAGTGAAGTTTGTAGGGGGAAAGCACCCTGCTCCACATTGTCATTCAGGGATCTAGGTTCCTAACATGTGGGTCATCCATCTTTTAAGACTTCAGAATCCTCTACTAAAACTATGACCCTAGTCCAGGAAAGAGATTCTGGGTAGAAGATGGGGGAGGAAGAGATCAGTAATGACTAGGTTTAGAAGTGATATTCATCATTTACATCCACATGTGTCCAGCTATCACATGTTCACAGGACCCCACTCTGAGCAGAGGGGCTATATGGGAAATATGGTATAGGTAGGCGTGTTCCCAGGAAGAAAAGCAAGCAGCACACCTTTAGCCTCTCTCTCTGAGCTTCTCTGCTACAATTCTGTTCTTCCTCTGCTTACTAGCTACATGGTAGATTGAAGAGGTTCAGATGCTTAGAGACCCTGGTTTCTTTTCCACTTTCACTTCAAAAATGAACTTGAAGTCCAGTCTTGATATAGGATGCCATTCTCTCCTGCCTCATCTCCCCTAACTGGCCCGGAGTTGGCCTCCACCTGCAGTCCTGGACTACTACTTCCACGGAGGCTGGTGGGCGTAAGCTGTCCCTGAAATAAGATAAGCGATTATGGGATCAAAGCAAATACAGAGCAACAGAAAATCCCATGCACTATGCTTACAACCCTGGGGAAGGATATTACATAGTAAATATCAATGCATAGGGCAGGCAGGGAACAGTGGGTCCTCTGGAGAATACTTGCCTTTCCTAAACTTCTAGCTGAGTGTCAGTGCTTAGGAATATGGGCTGCTTGTTGCCTGATCTTCACATTTTTCAAGAAAAGTCAGAAACCTGGATTTTTGTTTGAAAAATCATAAATTAAAAAAATGGTCAAACAAAATATCTATGGTCCAGATTCAACCAACAAGCTAACCATTCTGTCTCTAGATTCTTCAATGCAACTCTAGGGACTCATAACCTCCTCGCCATTATGCTGCTAGTCATAGAAGTCTGAGGAGCTCAGTCTCTGGCATTCTTGCATCACCAGCATTCTAAGGAAGAAGGAAACTGGGGCAGAGTTGAGGGGGTTGGGGACAATGCATTCAGAAGAAGCACTTTTGATTAACCTGCCTTTGAAACAAAGGCAGATGCTGGTATGCTAATGATGCCCAAAGTGCCAGAAAGAGGATGCTCCTTCTAGGTGCAGGCAGCCTAGAACAGCCCAAGGTTAAATGAGAGATTAGTTATAAAGAATCTCTTCCTCAGGGGTACCTCTACCTCTCATTATACTTTGGATCCTGGAATGCTGTTGCCAATCTCTGTCTTATGTCTGGGTTCTAGCATACCCCTCATTGTTCTGCGCAAAATGCGACTCTTGAGTCATTATGATCTCACCAAGTACTAAGAGAAGGTGGTCTGTACAAAAATAAGTTGCAGAAAGCCAATAACGATTTATTGCCATGTGGTATTTACTGCATCTGTGATATGCAGGTTTGCAATCTTGACTTTTCTTCCCCCACCTTAAATCCCAGTTGAAAAAACCTTCTGATTAGGTCTGAGTAGGGATTTGCCAACATGGAAAAGGGAAAGCCTAGAAATAATTCTAGTACTGAATTAGAATTAGATGCATTGGTATTAATGTGGGAACTTTTAATACATATATACACAGATATGGGAATATTATAGATGTAGATGTGTGTATATTAATATATATGTATGCACACGTGTATACATACATATATTTTCAGCTTCATCTGCTGAAGTAGCTTGGGAGCAAGGAGAGCCAAGTAGAAGTGAGCATATTGAGTGCTCAAATCAAACTTAGTTTCTAAATGTCATTTTTCAATAAAAGGAACCAGAGCTCCTCAGTGAAACAGCTGATTCCATCTCTGGGTTAGAAATAACACACCCCCTTGTTATTTCTTTCCAGAATATACAAAAATATTCAAGAGATTTCCCAGAACAAGGGTAAGAGCCAGCTTGAAGGGGCCCCCACTGACCAAATCCAGAATAACGTTAGCATCTAAATATATCATGGTTATACTACTGTCTAACAACTGGGGAGACCCCACATGGTTCTGCCAATGCCTGATAGAGAATTTGGAGCCAACATTAAATTTTTATGTAGAATGGGGGCCAAAATACTGTCGCAACACAAGCAATTGTATTGTCAGTGAAAGAGGGATTGGTAAATAAAGGTCACCTCACAGCCAATCCAACAGTCAGATTCCCATCTGAATATATACCAGCAATGCCTGACAGCTGTGCAGACACAGTTAGGGTACAGAGAGCCATATGCCCTTGAACTTTTTGATACTACAGTGCAAGAAGATTGTGACAAAGTATGACCTGTCACCAGCCAAAACAGATGCATCCCTAGTCTGTTTTTCAGTGCTCCCTCTGTCCTCATTTGAAAATATGAATGAGGGGCGCCTGGGTGGTTCAGCTGGTTAAGAGTCTGACTGCTGTCAGCGCAAGTCGTGATCTCCCAGTTTGTGAGCTCGAGCCCTGCATCAGGCTCAGAATCTGGAGCCTGCTTCGGATTCTGTATCTCCATCTCCCTCTGTCCCTTCCCTGGTCTCACTCTGTCTCAAAAACAAACATTTAAAAATTTTTTAAAAAAGAAAAGAAAGAAAATATGAAAGGAAAGAGAGTACTTGAGACACCACCATCCAAAGTCTCCTCTCTTGCTTGTTGGGACCAGCATTAACCTCAAATGATCCCTCTACCAAGGAGACACTTTTTGAGAACAAACAAAAGCCTATCACCCTGGAGACTGTTGAAAAGTAGGCCCATGGCCTGAAGGCTCCCAAGTGTGTGGAGTGTTTTGCACTCAAAAGGAAAGGCCAAAAGAGTGCATTTGACAAAACACTATTTATTAATTGCCCTACAGCTTCCAGAATAGAAATACCATAAGTGCGTGAGCTGCAACACCCCTCTGCATGTTCTGCACCTGTGGGGTCTACATGCTACTAAAAGCAATGTTTAAATTGAACCAAAGATTAAAAATTAAAATACGCTTTTGCAATAATGAAAAATGCCCTGCATCCACCCGCGTGTACTCTTGGGAGATGAGGCTCCTCGGTACGGTCTATCTTAGTCTCAGTACTGGTTAATGTTAAATGCTGTGCGTTGTAAGAAAAGCGATCAGTACTGTTTTTTGGTCTTTTTTTATTTCAAAAAAGTTTGTTCCTTTAAAAGGAAAGCATGCTTGTAATAACTCTGTGATAAATTCTTGGCTCCAACCATTGAGACTGCTTCCTGGTTACACTCTGGAGAGGAATTTGGTACATCTTAGTGAGCTTTTGTTTGTTTGTTTTCTCTTCTATTTCTTTTGAGGGGATGTATGGGTTTTTCATTAACCAGCGGACAGCCCTTTAGCAAAGGAGTATAGACTAATTGCTTATTCCACTTCCCACACCTAATTTGGAAAACATAATCCCCATGTGGTGCTATAGGAAGTAATATACTAAATGTCTCATTTAATAACACATATTCCTTTTTGAAAATTGCCTTTTCTCTCTTTGAATGGGCCTAGTATTTTATGAAACTTATTGTGACTTATGAAAATGGATGGAACTTTGATGCACTATACATGTGATTATGACTGCCAAGAAAATTTGTCTGCCATGTGCTGTTTTTGAGGTTATTTTCTGGCCTCTTCATTGATAAATGGGGAAAAGTATTGTACCTTTTGAAATAATCCAATAGGGCTTCATAACCAAGGAGTCCATATTAATCTAAAGAAGTTAAGAAATGCAAAGGGGAGAAGAGAAAGCTCTTCCTTAAAATCAAATGCCACTCGACACGTGGAGAAGGAATGGGGAAAATAATCACTACTTGACAGTCAGACCTTCACAACAGCAGCTGATGCCAGCAGGAGTTGTCAATGGATGTGAGGTTTGGTGGATGGAGGTTGGAGGGATAGGATAATTTCAGCACATTTTTTCACAAAAGATGGATGAAATACAAAGGAGGAAATGGCAGCTTTATGTGAGGAAGCCTGGCAGACACTAACTTGCTCAGATGATCACTGTCAACGTCTTAGTGGGACCAGTGAACATTGTGTGGCGCCTGACATGATGCACTGTGAAGAGTCCGGCATCATCTCTGTGCTATTTCTGCCAAGGATTTGTGGCTCACATCTGGTCAGTAGGAAACATAAGACCAACCCCTATTGGTGATCATTCCACAGGCTACCTGTATTCTTTAAGTTTTGCAGACATCAGGACAAGAAAAGACTGAGGAATTGTTCCAGTTGAAGGAAATTAATGTGATAGGATCACTAAATATAACACTGGTCCTAGGTAGGATGCTGGATCAGAAAGGAAAATAAAGACTTTTGGTGGGACAGTTGCTAAAATTTAAATGGGGTTTCTGGATGGGATGGTAATGTTGTACCAGTGTTGATTTCCTGACTTTCAGAGGTTTGCATAGTGGCAATATAGGAGAATGTTCTTGTTTAGGAAAAGTATATCCCAGAATATTTAGTGGTAAGGGGAAATCTGGGTTTGAGGGATGAGGAAGTTCTTTGTTTTGTTCTTGCAATTTTTTGGTACATTTGAAACCTTATTAAAAACAAAAGGCTAGAAGAAAAGCAAATTGGTAAGAGTAGTTACCCTCTGAATAACCAGATGATTCCTTTTTTTAAAATGTTTTGTTAAATTTTGCTATACTTTCCAGGTATTCCATAGTGAACAGAATTTTGTAGTTGAGGAACATCAGTATTAATAAAGTGCATAAGGTCTACCACTTGATTTCTTACTTGCATATATACACTGGGCAAGACAGTGAACATTTCTAGACCATACAGGTCTAGAAGTTCCAATTTCTGTCAACGATTTTTACTGGTTCTTGAATTTCCTATAAATGGAACCACACAATTATGTTCTCTTTTGTGTCTGGAGTCTTTTGTTCAATATACCTGTGAGAATCATTCATGTTATGTCTACCAGTAATTTACTCCTTTGAGGTGCTGTGAAGTATTCCATTGTATGAATATATTACAGTTTATCACCTCTCTTCTTGGTGAGAATTGTTTGAACAGTTTGGAGCTATTATAATAGAACATATACAAACTCTCTCAAACATTTCATTCCATGGAACCATGCACTTAGGAAAGGAATTGCTTAGATATAGTGTAGACCAGTTGTCAACAAACTTTTTCTGTAAAGTACCAGCTAATACTCAAGGCTTTCCAAGCCAAACATTCTATCATAACTAGTCAATCTGCCATAGACATTACCCATTTTCCAAGCCTTCTTAGAAACTCAGTTTCTAAGACTGGACACAATTTTGATTATCTGTTTGTGGCAGTCAGTTTTGCTTATGGGGCACAAGCGTGAGAAAAAGGGCAACATATTAAGGATGAGCAGCCAAAAAATATGTAAAGAAAATAAGTGTCTGATGGCAGTTTTGAACAGCTAAATGAAAGCCAGAACCTACCTACTTCAAAAATTACTTATATGGGAGAAAAACAAATCCCTATTTAGATTCTGTGAGTTTAATTTTTTGTTACTTGTAATTCAATGCATGGCTAACAGATAGTTTAATTCAGCTTCAGTTATTCAATAAACTAACAGATTTCTTGAATCTTTATCGTATACATTCTGGTCCTGTTATGCTTTTGTTTCACAAAATATTAAAAGGAGTTCACAACATGATTCCTACTTGAAGAACTATATGCTATCTTTCAAAGTAAACAGATAGATACATCAGGAAATATTTTAAAAGGAACACATGATATATAACCATCCCATTTCAAATAAATGATGTGATAATGACCAACTGATATTTCCAAATATAATTATTTTCTCTATTCCCAGTGGGAAAATAAATATTCCTTGCCTGGATATTGAAAGGTAGAGGACTGCTTCAGTCTAAGGATTGAGGTTGATGGCATTCACAAGTGACAGGCAGCTGCTTTCATGGAGAGATTTAAGAGTTCATAAAGGCCTGTGTAAGTAAGCAAAGTTAAATTCCTTAACCTGCATGCTCTAAAAAAGCCCATTGTTGAAATTATTCTTTGGAATTAGGGAATTACCCAGAGTGGTCCTGATTAAAGTATCTTAGCCAGAATGTGAAACATTTATAATTGTCATTGTAGGTTTGTGTACCAGGGTGATAGCTGAAAGTAAGTCTCTGAAGGATTAAGGTAACAAAGAGGTAGAATTTGAAAAGAGGTTTGCAAAGAGAAGTGTGGAAGGTAGTTTGGTAAGGGCTTCCCTGGGAAGCCAAGAGTATTTGTCTCCACTGGCTGCCATAACCAAATACCATGGACTGGGTGGCTAAAGTGACAGAGATTTATTCGCTCACAGTTGTGGAGGCTGGAAGTCCATGATCAGGGTACCAGCAAATTGAGTTTCTACTGAGACCTCTCTTCCTGGCTTGTAGATGACCACCTTGTCACTATGTCTTCACATGGTCTTTCCTCAGTGCCTGTGCATTGGGGGAGACTGAGAGCAGGCTCTCTTCTTATAAGGACACTAATCCTCTTGGATCAGGGCCTCACCCTTATGACCTCATTTAACCTTAATTACTTCCTTAGTGGCCCCATCTTCAAAAACAGCCATGCTGGCTGTTAGAGCTTCAACATGTGAATATTGGGCCAGGCACAAACATTCAGTCCATGATACCAAGGAACTGAATGAGATATTGAATGTTTAAGGGAAAGAGCGAGAGAAAACCATACAGAAGCCATCTGGCATGAAGGCATGCTTGCTGGCTTGGGGCCAAGGGTTCCATTCCAGGCCTTACCACCAACTTGTGGTTTCCTGAGTTGTGGTTCAACCATTTTGCATATATTCAGTTAAAATAAAAAGAGCAAATGAGAGATCTCTACAGTCAAACATATAACTAGGTAAATGTGGAAAGAGGCAGTAGAGCTCTTAGATTAGGGAAGCAGATCCATGCCACTAGTCCTATGTCTCAGGACACAGTACTCTGGAGTGCTTTCCTTGAAAAAAATACCCCTTTGAAGCCTGGCACTTGTTGAGGCTAGCCATGCTGTCTGCACCTGGTATGCAGATTAGGACCTTATGTGGGGTCCTGGCCCTCATTTTCTTTCCCAGGAGCTATTTCCAGCCCTCTACCCCACATGCTGGGTAAACCAGAAGCCCTGTGGAGCTCTGGAGCTCATACTTAGAGTCAGCCTAGAGCCTGAGAGAGGCTCCATGTCCCAGGAGGGCAGTTTGAAGAGCAGTGGGTTACTACCACTGGCCACCACAGCAATTCTTTCACAGGATCACATGAAATTGGGCCACCAGAATAGTGCTGAGACACTGAATTTGTGGCAACTCTCATTCACATAGGACATAAGACAAAGAATCTCTACATGCACTGACTGGAAGATAAACTAGTACTTCTTCTCTACCTAAGATTTTAAGTCTTTATCAATAAATCACTGTAACTCACATGGGTCCATGGATTTTGTAATTTCTCATTTCTAATTAAACTGCTTATACAGACAGGCAACCTACAAAAGAATTTTTCCATAGCCCATGTGCCCTGGGGGTAGCCCTAGAAAGAGGCATATCTACTTTGCTTTTTGTCTGAAACTATATCTGGTTAAGAGATTCGAGGAGTCAAAGTAGATAAGAATTAATAGTGAGAAGGTTTCCAGAAGGGGACATCCTGGCAGCTAGAATATTACTCAATCTTAGGAAAAAAGGAGAGTAATTCAGAACCTTTCTATATCTTTGTTTCTTTTAGATAATACTAAGGGCAATACATGAAATTGAATCTCAAGGCTTAACATTGATTAGTGAGTGTCGAGTTCTTCAGCACTGATCACCTGTCAGATGTTTTGGTACTTAACTCATTCATTGCTCTTTAGATAGTCCCCTAACCTTTATCTGGATGGTTCAATTGTAGAGTAGGTTGCTAAGGTCTGTTTTTCTCTGTCTCCTCTTATAAGACAGATGCAACTGAAAAAGCAGCCAGACAGTTCTTAGTGAGTCATCTGTAGGCCCTGACTGGACTGGTGCAATCAGTATTTCTGGTGCCCAAAAGCCTTTAGATACAGTGCCAGTTATCAGTTGATTACCTTTCAGCTCCTAGCTACCCTTTGTTACCTGCTCTGCCATATTGGAGCTGGACCATGGAAACATTTCTCCTTTGTAGCAAGCATGATGTTAAGCTTTGTCAGTAAGTTACTGTGGAGAGACTATGCAGAAGGAACGGGCTTCTCTTCTTGGTGCCAATGTGTTCATCTCATTAAACAACTGCATGCTCGTGATCTTTTCTGCTACACTCAGTGGGCCAGCAACCTGTGGCACCTTCCAGTGGGCATCTTCCCCCACCACCTAGCTCAGAGAGCTAGGCAGCAGAATGCCTCTGGTGGGACACCTTCCTACTACGCTGCCCCTAGCTCATTCTCCTTTGTACCTTTAGAGTTCACTTTCAGAAAACTGCTAGAAAATGCTCATTTTCTAATGTGAAACTTGCAGCATTCATTGTGAACATTTTCATTCTGCAGAAGGTTTGAGTGAAAAACGGAAATGAGCCTTAGGAAACACATTTCTAAACATGCTTGCACCATTTTTATTCCCCAGAGGAAGAAAGGCTGGGATAAATGAAGGTAGGGTGGCATATGTTGCTAAGGCAGAGCTTGACAATTGAATATTAATCTGTCTCTTCAGATACCTAAAGATTCGGGCCTATATCTAGATGCCAAGATCAGTTAGGAACACTTTCTATGTGTTTTAAAGATGACAAAAATAACCATTTAATTCTCATCACCACCATGTGAGGAAAGTCCCAACTATTAGCCTTGTCCTAAATGAGGTTAAATAACTTGGCTGGGGTCTAGAAGTGGCAGAGCTTAGATTTCAACCAGGACATTCTGGTTCCAGAGCATACACTCTTAACCACTGTGTTAACTAAAGTAACGTACTTGGTGGTCAATCTTAGAGTGTCTTTGGAGGGAATTCCTCAAGACAGCCCTTAAAAAAAACACTATAACAGGGGTGCCTGGGTGGCTCAGTTGGTTTGGCGTCCGACTTTGGCTCAGGTCATGATCCTGTGATTCGTGGGTTCGAGCTCCGCATCGGGCTCTGTGGTGACAGCTAGCTCAGAGCCTGGAGCCTGCTTCAGATTCTGTGTCTCCCTCTCTCTCTGACCCTTCCCTGCTCACGCTGCCTCTCTCTCTCTCTCAGAAATAAATAAAACATTAGAAAATTTAAAAAACCCACTATAACAGCTTAACTGCTCTGTTTTTCATTACACTGTACCCCAAACCTGTTTGAACCTACTTTCTTCACTTGACATCCAAACACTGAAAGTTGCTAGAGACGTCACAAAGCCAGACTGTCTTACAGAATTTGAACTCATGATCATTCATCTCCAAGGGCCTGAGCCATCCCTGCTGATTCTACTGTTTCCCTGATCACAGTCTCATGTTCCCACACTCTGAGGCATTCCAACTTTCTCTCAAACTCTCCCACCTTCTTCTTGACAGTCTGCTTCCTCCCTACCTTGCCTGAAAAGTAGAAGTCATCAGATAAAAACCTCATCTTCCCACAATGGAATCCACAAGCCCTCCTGCATTTGCGGACACCTTTTCTTCCTATTGCAGTGGGAGAAAGACCTAACAATGGTGGGTGCTTCCACTGTACTCGGGTCATTTCCACTTTGCTATGTCAGGAGTTCATTCTTTCCGCTTCCTTCTCTTTCCTGTGCTCCTGTAACAATGCTCTCTTTCTACTTAATTGATCCCATCAGTATATTCATATGTTCTAGTAGTTCCCATCTTTATAAGGAGGCTATTTTTTGACGCTGCAGCCCATTCCAGTTATCCTCTTCTTGCTCTGTTCTTTTTTTTTTTTTTAAGGTTATTTATTTATTTTGAGAGAGAGTGCATGAGGTGGGGAGGAGCAGGGAGAGAATCCTAAGCAGGCTCCACACAGTCAGTGCTAAGTCTAACACAGGGCTCGAACTCACGAACTGTGAGATCATGACCAGAGCTGAAGTTAAGAGTCAGATAGATGCTTAACCCACTGAGCCATGCAGGCGCCCCTAATTGCTCTGTTCTCATTCACAGCAAACCTTCTGGATCAGGTTGTATTCATTCTGTCACTTGACATGCTCACCAACTATGGTTGGCTTTTGTCCCCCAGTCTTCAAATGAAAATGAACTAGTCAAGTCCCCTGTATCTTCTACATTTTCAAATCCAGAGGCTTATTCTCAGAAACTTACCTTGTGCATTAATTTGGTAGCCTTTGACATTGGCTACCGCCGGAGGCGCTGGCTCTGGCAGGTCCAGGGGTCCCTGAAGGATGGCGAGAGAGAGAGTGAGAGAGCCCCGAGATTCTTTCTGATCACCAGGCAGGTATCTCTGTCCTGTCGGTTTTGGTGTCTTTATTTAAAGGTTCAGCAACAAGATGAAGTCAGAGAAAGGAATTTCTTACAATGGGAGGCCTTTTGTGATATCAATTGCAGAATTATTCTGATCAAGGATATAACAGAATGTTCTTAGTGAAAAATAGGATAACATATAGGTCAAATTGTATATAGATGAGCTAGGAGTATTTTGTCTGGCTCTCAAGAGGATGAATGTTCCTGAATTGGTTTGTTTGTGGAGACTATCATGGGGGCCCTGAAGGGGTCAGTCTTTTGCCCCTGGGTTATGTTTTAGTTACTCTTATCTATCCTCATCCCAGCTGCCAGTACAAGGGAAGGTGTTTGTGGAATGTAGGCCTTGAGGAAGGGACTGTTATGTTTCACCAATTAGCAAACATATATGTAGTAACTATGTTTTGCTCTTAACCCCAAAATAGGCCCTTAGTCTCAGGCCAGGCTCAGTTGTGATTCTTGTGTTCTTAACCCCCTAAGTCTTGGAACTGCAAGGCCCATAGGAAGAGCCTTTTGACAATCGCCCATAGAGCTTTCATCTAAAATCTCTGTTGTAAAGGCAGGAATATGCTTTTCCTTATGAGGTATCTGTATTCAGAATATGGGTCTGATATGGAATATTGTGAGGCCTGGTCAATACCAGCAGGCTTATTGCAGTAGTAGCAGAAGGAGATACCAGTTTTCATTTCTCATGGCAGGAGTTGCAAACATTGCCATTTCCTTGCTGTGACTGCCATCCAGAGAGGCTGGTGCGGCTCCTGGCAGGCTACTTTTTCAAACACTTTTCCTATCTTAGTTTCCCTGATAGCATATTTTCTTGGTTTTCCTTCATATCAGCCAGGCTGGCTACATAGACCATGGATTGGGAAACATTTTCTAGGTTCCAAATAGTAAAAATTTTAGGCTTTGAAGGCCACATAGGATTCTGTCCCATGTTCTTTTCTGTTTGTTTGGGCTTTTTGTTTTTTTTTAACAACACTTAAAAATGTAAAAGAATCATTCTTAGTTCATGGGCAACACAAAAACAGACAACAGGCTAGATTTGGCCTATGGGCTGTAGTTTGCCAATACCTGACTTTAACAACAAAGGTTTAATTCTTATGTTCTGTTTTAATCATCTGCTGGGGGTTCTCATTTAATGACTCCAGACTCAGGCTAGTTGAACAACAACAAGGGCTCTGGAATGCTCCACATCAGCAATGGTAGCTCACAACTCATTGGCTGGAAGTAGTCACATGGCCTACCCAATCATAAGAGAGCTCTGAAATTTAGCCCCACTGGTGAGCATCACTAATCAGAATCACATTTTTGAAAGGAATTTCTCCACAGGTCTCTCCTGTTTTTGCTTGTCCTATAAGTAGAGGTAGAGACAGCTTGTTGTACAAGTAAAGACAGCTTTTATTCCAGACCACCTTTACAAGGATGTCTGTATAGCAAAAAGCTGTGAAGGATAAAAGTTTTGCCTCATTCTGAAGCATATTTTGTTTACTGTTCAATATGATAATGTGTTTTTGAGGCAATGGATAGGCCCATTTGCTTGGAACCCATTAAAAAGGTTGGAGTTCCCAAAGCTCTGAGTCCTTCCCCTGTGATACAAGTCCATTATGTGTGCAACATCTGCATATCACCCCCATTGGATTTGGGGGCAGGAGGAACTGAGCAAACATGAGGTTCCTCTGGCTTTCCGTGTCATTAGAAATAAAGTGCTTTGTCCCTGACCCAGCATCTTGTGTCTTCCGTCAGCACCCATCAGAAACCATAGCAGGCTAAATCAGAAGACAAACAAGTTCCCCATTCTCTTGGGCCTTATGGAGGAGTGGGGTCACTTTTATTCTTGTCACATCATCATAAAGGTGTTTCCTGAACTTCCCTATAAGTTATTCTCTACCACATCATCTTATTTCCTTCATAGATTATATAAAAATCTGAAACATAACTTTTGTCTTCAATTTCTTTTCCCCTTTCCCTTAGACGTAAGCTCTTTAAGTGTTGACAACACAATCTTCAGTGCCAAGAACAGTGGTCTGGGATATATCGGAGACTCAAAACAGCTACGATGAAGGAAGAGGGGATAGAAGAGAGGAAGAAAATGTGGGTGTCCCCAATCCACAACAGGTCTGAGTACTCCTCTCCAGGTCCAGAGTTGAAATGTATTCAAAGAAGTTGGCCAAAGGGACATTTAAGCCTTCAGGAAAGGTTAACCAGTGGGAGCAAGTTCAGACTTAGGGATCTTTTTTCCATCAGAACAAGAACACTGGACCTATTTCCATGCCAATCTGTATTCCTGAATGGAGCTAAAAGCTTCTCCCTTGAGTGAACAGGTGTAGGTATAGACCTTGGTTGGCCCTGAGTAGGAGTGCTGGAACCCCCCAACCTCCACTGCAAAGCCAACACTGACAGTACAAGGAAAAGGCCCAAGTATCAGCTTTATGTCAGTGATGTGGTAGGAAGGATATTTTGAATTTGCATCTCTCCCTTAACATGAATTTTGTAAGGTTCCCTCATGATACACTTTCTGTGGATTGGATCCCCATTGTAGTGACTCTTAACAATTTTTAGATTCAAAAACCATGTACCTACCTTTCCTTGCCCTAAAAAATTAAGAGGGGAGACCAAAAAGGCCATTCTTGTAAAAATATGTTTTTTTCTAATTACCATCATCTAGTTCCAAAATCAGTGTCTCTTGCTTGTTTTTCTCTTCTGCTCTCTTAGTGTTCTTCCCATTCTTTTCTCCCTTTGTTTTTCACATTACAGGCTTTCTTTGGGATTTCACCTGAACTTCACAGCATTATGCTGACTATTGGCATTTTCAATATCTCTTTTCTTAGCTGAATTTTAGATACTATAAACCGGCTTGAAGAGAATGGCAGCAATTTTTACTTCTTTAAATTGCAGCAATGGTTCAAAATGCCTTGAATTTCTAGAGTAAGGTAAAGTATTGTTTCATTAATTTACCACTTAATACAGACAGAGGAGTTTCTTGGCTTTTGAATCAACATGACAAATCGAAGACTCAATTCCTTTTTTGAAATGAACGAAGCAAATATTTTCTTCGGTAATGAAGGACAAATGTGAGTTACACACTTCTGATGCCTTGGAATTGCTTTCTGTTTGGCTAAAACAGCTAATCTCAAAAAGGTACTCCTATAGAATAGTTTCCCAATGAGATGGGCTAATGTATCCTGGTGCTCAAATTTTAACAATAGTATTTTTCCCGTTACCTGTGGGTGAGGGGAGAAGTCCTGAACTGAACTCTTCTTGATCTTAAGATTTTTCTCCCATAAAAAAAGACAGCCTTTTTAACAGATGGTGTTGGGAGAAATGGACAGCAACATGCAGAAGAATGAAACTAGATCATTTTCTCACACCATGCACAAAAATAAACTCAAAATGGATAAAGGACCTGCACGTGAGACAGGAAACTATCAACATCCTAGATGAGAAAGCAGGAAACAACCTCCTTGACCTCCACCGCAG